>NW_024366769.1:0-2595 GCF_014805655.1 Passer montanus
GGCAAAGACAGGAAAGTGCAGAGTTTTAAACAGAAAATATTCTCAGCAGACAGAGTCCACTAAGCAGCACACAGAGACAGCTGCATACTTGCACTTTTATATTTTGACCACTTCAATAACCCTAGAAGTTCACAGAAGTGAGATGCTAAACTCCTAAAACTTCATGCAGTTAATTCCTCCAGGGAAAAACTGAAAGAAATGGACTTTATTCACATGTTGACCTTGTTAGTTACCAAGGCTAACTGCTTGTGCCACAGCACCACACCACTTAGCCTCCTTCAGTATCCTCCCTTTGAATAACACACATCAGTTATGTCATTAGGGCTTTTTTTGAGTTTGGGAGATTTTTTTTTTCAGAACAGGAGCTGCAAATTTATCTGGGAAGCAGGTGTTAAGGAAAAAAAAGAGCTGTCCATACAATTTTTACCACTTGAAAGCTTTGGTGTTCACTCCTAACAGCTAAATTCCCTGAAGTGCTTCCCTTCAGTATGGATTAAATATGGAGTCAGAGCATTTATGTTTTCCAACCTGTGGACACGAGGTAGTAGTTTGCACCTTAATATACATGAAAAGAGAGAAACAGTTTTATTTGAGGGAAGAATAGAATTTTTAAGGAAGACTTTTTTAAAGAAAAAAATTGCCTGACTCCTGAAACACCTACTTTCCAAGTCATTAAATGATGCATCAACAGATTGATTCTTCAATGAAAACTCCTGTCAATTACTTTTGCTAACTACAGCAGGTATACACTGAACAAATACTATAGCATGTGTCAAAGTTATACACACCTTATCTTCTGGCACAGGTTTGTTTTAGGATTCTTACAGAACTTGCACTCTCCACACTGAGGGATGTATAGAGGGATAACAGTGTCCCCTAAGGAAAAAAAATATTTTGTGTCTAGTTATGGAGTCAAGCAAGGCATTCTGAAAAAAAAGTGAAGTTACTTGATTCTGCATGTTTTTCTGTGAGCTTGAGTTCACTTAAAACCTTTGTGTACTAAAAGCTGTTTATGGTATACAGAAATCCTGGCTGAGCAGACAACCCATCTGAAATTCATCATTCCAGAACAAGTAGCAATGTTACTGTGAAACAAAACAACCCCAAATCAACAGTGAACAACAAGACTAAACACTTTAAGCCTTTTAATTAAATCAACAGATAAAAACTATAATTTGAAAAAATAATAAACCCCCCAACCCTCTTGTAATTATACATTTCAAGTAAAAAAAAAGGTTATTCTGGGCTCTTTCAAGCTTTAAATCAAGATCTCATTGAACAAATTAGTGTTTTGTCTCACAGACCACAGAAATCTACACAGGCATACACCCAGAATAAAATACTGTATTAACTCCTGCAATATGGCATTTCAGTGGCCCAATTTGACAGTTACTCTTCAAATAAAGTAACACTTTCAAGGAAGGCAGAAAACTTGTAAGGGAATTCCTTACCCTTCTTTACTTTTGTTACTCCTTCCCCAACACTCTCTACAATTCCTGCTCCTTCATGTCCCAGGATCACAGGGAAACATCCTTCAGGATCAGCACCACTCAGTGTATAGGCATCAGTGTGACAGACAGCAGTGGCAACTATCTGTGAAGAAATAAATAATCTGAGACACCCTGAAAAACAGAACAGTAGCACAGATCTAAACAATTCCCTTTAGTCAGAAGTTAAGAACAATTGCCAGGTCAAAGTTCTGGCAGCATTTGGGATATGGGCAACATATTTTCAATTCCTGGCAAGGCAGTTTTTCTTATTTCAAAAATGCAAAGTCACGACAGTACATTTTTATAATTTCCATCAACCAAAATCTGACACTGAAAGGGGTAAAAGATTATCTGTCTTTTCCTATAGCTAGAAATTAGTGCTCCAAGTCATCTCATCATAGTTTAGCATCTCAGCTTTGAAATAAGTTAAGACTCAGAAGTAAAATTTCCAGAGAGACCATGCAGAACTCTCAGTACTGCATAAATCCTGCTTAAGTCTTCAGCACCACATAGTAGAAATCCTTTCCACAGGAATAAATTTCACATTAATGTATACTTTTTGGCAGATACAGGCTCCTGGAAAGTCCTGACAAAATCAGAAACTTGGATATGGCAAATGCAAGAGACCAATCTCAGCTCAGCAGCCAGTAACTTATGGTCACAAATGACAAACTGTCCTTCAAACAAGATAAAGATGTTCACAGCTCAGACATTTTGAGGGAACTTAGTCTGTAACAACTGGAATTGATCCTTAAAATAGCCATTATCTTCAGACCAGACTGTGAAGTGAGACTAGTGGAAATGAAAATGTTTTTCATAAACAGAAGATCTAAATATTGTCATTTTCTTCTCTGTAAAGCCAGCTGAGATACTAATGCACTAATGATACCTATTCAACATTTCTTCTGTTGGCAAACAAACTATTTATCTTTAATAAAGATAAATAAAACTCATTCTCCTAAAAGAGAAAACATATAGTAAGAATTTATGTCATTACCTTGATACGAACTTCATGAGCTTTTGGTGGAGCAACCTCCACCTCCTCAATAGAAAGAGGTTTACCTGCCTCCCAGGCAACAGCAGCCTTGCATTTAATAACCTAAAA
>NW_024366770.1:0-91732 GCF_014805655.1 Passer montanus
CTTCTTCCTTACTTTTCCATCCAGCTTGTGTAAATGACAGAGTTGTCTCATCTGTTCTTGAAGAAGAGTTCTCTTTTAGTAAACTGGTCCCATGTTTCACTCTCCTTACTGTTAGAAAATGTTAATCTTGTGTCAACACTCAGCTGTCCTTCTTAGCAATTTAGGCTCGTTGTTTCTTGCCCTGTTACAAAACAAAAAATGCTACCTTGGTTTTTTTGTTGTTGTTTTCTTCTTTCTAGTTATTCTTTTATATTTTTGGAGACTGCAGTTCATCTCAAAATCTCTCATATTTGAGTGCTTTGGTGACTTAACTTTTCCTTAACCGTTCTCTTTTAGTAAACTTGTCCCATGTTTCACTCTCCTTACTGATAGAAAATTTTAATCTTGTGCCAACACTCAACTGTCCTTCCTAGCAATTTAAGCTCATCATTTGTTGCCCTGATACAAAAAGAAAAAAATACTGCCTTTTTTTTTTTTCTTCTAGTTACTTCTTTTGTATTTTTGGGGGCTGCAGTTCATCTCAAAATCTCTCATATTCGAGTGGTTTAGTGAGTCCATCTTGCCTTATCCATTCTCTTTTAGTTAACTGGCATTTAGTAAAATGCTTCATTCTCCTTGCTGTTAGAAAGTTTTAATTTTGTGTCAACACTTACCTGTCCTTCCTGGCAATTTAAGCTCATTATTTCTTGCTCTGTTAAAAAAAAAATAAAAAGAAAAAAAGAAAGGAAAGAAAAGAAAAAAAATACTACCTTGGTGGTTTTTTTTTTTCATTCTAGTTACTTTTTTATATTTTTGGAGGCTGCAGTTCCTCTCAAAACCTCTCATATTTGACTGTTTTGGTCACTGGTAAACTGGTCCCATGCTTCATTCTCCTTGCTGTTAGAAAGTTTTAATTTTGTGTCAACACTTACCTGTCCTTCCTGGCAATTTAAGCTCATTATTTCTTGCTCTGTTAAAAAAAAAATAAAAAGAAAAAAAGAAAGGAAAGAAAAGAAAAAAAATACTACCTTGGTGGTTTTTTTTTTTCATTCTAGTTACTTTTTTATATTTTTGGAGGCTGCAGTTCCTCTCAAAACCTCTCATATTTGACTGTTTTGGTCACTGGTAAACTGGTCCCATGCTTCATTCTCCTTGCTGTTAGAAAGTTTTAATTTTGTGTCAACACTTACCTGTCCTTCCTGGCAATCTAAGCTCATTGTTGCTTGCTCTGTTACAAAAGAAAAAAAAATGTTTGTTTGCTTTCTTATTTCTAGTTACTTTTTTATGTTTCTGGAGGCTGCAGTTTGTCTCTGAATCTCTCATATTGGAGTGCTTTGGTCACTGACCCTTTCCTGGGGGCCATCTGCAGTGGTGGAGGCAATGCAAGCCCCTTATTCACCACGGTTTCTCTGTGCCTGTACGTGCTGCTGGCTCGCAGGTGCACACAAAACGTGTCAGGAAAGATTCAAGGCTGAATGGATGTGACGTGCTGACGTCAATGACCCAGGCTTCAAAACAGCTTTATAACCTGGAGAAAACACAGCAAGTCTATAAAAGCTGTGGGAGTAAAATCTCTCTGTGCTGCAGTAATCCTTCCTCAAACACAGGCACCCCCAGCAGCCCTGCTCAGCTTGCTCAGCCTCCAGCTACTCATCACGCTTCAGGCTTGGCTCTGCCCTCAAGGAAGCAGACAAAGTGACTGTGCCCAAAGCAGCTCTCATTTCCTTGCTGGAAACCCTTTTGGGTGTGTTTTCTTGCTCTCCTTGGAGGCAGTGACAGGCTCATTCTCTCTGGGCTAAGATAAATGAGCACACAGCCCAGTTGCTGCCTTCTTTTGGATGTCCTCTGGTGGCTTTATGTCCACCCCAGTCTGGTGTGACTGAGAATTTGTCACCATCTTGCACAAGGCAGCTAGCTGAGACCTGGAAAACAAAAGCTGTTGAGGAAGGGTGTTCCAGACCTCTTAATTCTTACCTTTGTTTTTCCTTGGAGTGTGCAGTTTCACATTTGTTTTAAACCTGCATCCCTGGGGCCTGTCAATAAAGGGTGTGGGTTTTCCCCCCCCCTAGCCACAAATCCTCCTTTGTGTTGGCTGTCATTGGACCAACCCAGCTGAAATAAAGTATTCAACAAAACCAACAACACATTTTCTGTACAACCTCTGCTTTGCAGTGGGCACCAGCACCACTGGAGGAATAAAGAATAAATAAGCTCTGGCACAGGGCCTAGCATACAGAGCAGCAGCCTAGGCTTAACTGAGGTTACTGAGCAGCCTTGGAGGAATCTGACCATTTCTCATCTCAGCCAGATCATTAAACCTCAGCCTTGCCCCTCTCAGCAGAGTTGTTCAGTGTTTTAGGCTTTTCCCCACCAGAGCTCTCAATGCCACCATGCTCACATACTATTAGCCAGGATGTCACTTTGTGCTGTCTATCCTAGCACAACTGCATCACTGGTAGTGCCATTTTAAATGTGTTTCTCTCCACAGCTCTGTGCCCTTAAAACTTAATTTTATGGATTGTTTCTTCCTAGCTTGTCCATGTCTTTGGAGCTCATAACTGGGGCAGGTCTTTGACATGAGCTACACAGGCTGAGGAGCAACAGAAGCAGCAGCTTGAGAAGGGGGCAATTCCAATTTGTGGCCTTTTTGGACAGCAGCAATGCACCAAACCAGCTCTGCTGAAGTGACACCTTTCAGCACAAGCAGCACTGCTCCCCTACACCAGCCTGGCTCCTTGAACAGGGCTTGAAGTTCAGGCACAGAGGTTCAAGACTTGTTGAATTTGGGTTTAACTGAGGGATCCTTCACAGGAGATGTGACCAAGCCAGCAGCTGAGGTCACACTTGAATTGTCAGCACAGCACCCCCTGGTCTCAAGTTGCTGG
The DNA here is from genome assembly GCF_014805655.1 of Passer montanus. NCBI lineage: Eukaryota > Metazoa > Chordata > Aves > Passeriformes > Passeridae > Passer > Passer montanus. The sequence continues at coordinate 2,865 of NW_024366770.1, forward strand.
TTCCTTTTTGCATCCTTATTTCTGCAGATGTGTGTTCTGGACCCGTGGGATGGCCTTCCCAGGGCCAGGGAATTCTGTTGATGTTGCTGTACTCCCTGTCTAACACAATGTACTGTACAATAGCACATTACATGTTCCATCCTTTCTTTCCAAATTGTTGCATTTCCTTAATCCCCTTCTGCTTGTACTGGTAACAAAACAAAACCACTCTCAAGCCTGTTGCTGCATAATTTTTCTTATCAAAGTCCTTTTCCCATAAAACTTTATGTTGAAATATTCAACAACCTTAGGAAAACATGTGACTTCCCCTCCTCAATTACTGCCTGCCAGAATTTGGGTTCTCTGTTTAAAACGAGATCTTTAGACCATTTGGGGTTTATCTACAATAAGCCCACAGATGAGGTTCCTCCTTGACCCTGCAGCTGATTGTGAAACTGTCACAAGGAGAGAGTTATGCACTTCAAGAAGGCAGAGGCATAAATCCTGGAGTTAATCAAACTGCAGAAGTTAGACAGGGATCAGTTAAAGGCACAAAACCAATCTAGCAGCCATTTCAGCTGCCCTTTTTGCAAATCCATCATTTGGAAAAAGATAAGCATCCAAGGAAAAACAAATGCCTCTTGCTTGAATGCACACAATTTCCAGTACAGAGGTGGTTGCCTTGAAATCCCAGCTCTAATTTAATTTGCTTTATTCAGAACATTAATTAGAGGTGAGAATGGAGGAGGGAAGAAATTGTGTTGAATTTTGGGGAGGGGGGGGTTCTGTTGGGCTTTTCTTGTATGTCTTTAGTTTGGACTTTCTTTGAGGTTTTTTTGGTGGTTTTTTTTTTTTGTTTGCTTGGGTTTTTTGGTCGTGCTTACAAAGTTCTCTGTCTTGCCTGACCCAGCAGAGATTATCACAAGAGAAGGTTTTCCAGTCCTCTAGAAATCAATTAGATATTGGACTGAGTGAGCACAGAACTGGGCTCAGAGGCGAGATGTGCAAAATTCAAACCTGAGTTATCATTCGTCAGCTGAAAGTCTAAGTGTGAAAACTTTTTGACTCGGATTGAGTCATTTGTAGGAATTTCTGTCAGAGGCTTTCCTGTGGATGTTACTTAAAAGCAAGTGTAGTATGGCTTTAGATAAACAAAACTGCAGGGAACAAGTCTTGGCACAAAAATTATTTGCTTCTTGATTGAAGTGGAGGCAGCCAAAAGGGTGGGAATCCAGTTTCACAGGGAGATAAAACCCATTGCCTTTACGTATTTATTTTATGTCAGGGTTTAGTGGGTTTTGGTTGGTTAACTGGAATGGGGGTTTGAGGGTTTTTTTTTTCTGGTGGGTTTCTTTTGGTTTGGTTTTCTAATTGTAGGGAGGGACAAAAGGAGTTTGGAAGGAGAACAAGAGAACAAGAATAAAGCCTTCAACCTGTCTGCCTTATCCAGGGTGAATCAGCTGTACTATTGTCTTCTCTGGCATATATTTTAAAAAGTATTTTTGAAATAGTTCAATTTGATGCAGTACAATGTAGCCTGGAGAGGAGGGTTGGGATCCAGCACCCAAGGTAAAGGAGTATTCCATGGAAACTTGGGTGTGGGAGCAAGGCTCAGTGGGTGTTAGCTGCCCACACAGGATGAAAGGTCTGCAGCAGGAGATACAGAGCAGCCCCCAGTGAGACTGATGGTCACCTCAGCCTCGTGGTACACTGGCATCAAAGCAATTCCTGTCATACATTGACTTTTGTCCAGGAAAAGGGGAAACTAAAACTTGCTCGTGTTATGGAGGTGCCTTAAGCACTGAATTTCTCTGCTATTATTTTTCTTCTTTGTGGCTCTCATCCTGTCTCTGTGTTTTATTTAATTTGCTTTCTTGACTGGAAATTCCATTTTTTCTTGATGCAACTTTGTGCCTGGTACTGTTCCATGAAAAGTTTTGCTCTTCATACATCAAGAGTTTGTGACAAAAGAAATAATTTTGTTAGAAACCCTCTGACCAAGCTGTAATTGGCACACTGCATCCCAGAGCTCTTCTGTACAAGAGAAGAGAATGCATATTGCTGTGCTGTGCTCCTGATGGTCCTCAACTCTAATTAAAGATGCTTTGCCATCTGTGAAACAGCTCCAGCAAGAAATGTGAAAGCAACTCCAATTGTGCTATAATCACTTCTAGCCTAAATGTTTCCTTGATGCTGGCTCTTTTGTCTGATTTGGGGGATCAAATCCTCTGTGCCAAGAGTTTTGGGCTATGGCCCTTTCTGAAATGTCTGGGTTAGTGTTCTGTGCTGCTCAGGAAGTCAGATTAGGTGACCACAGTGCTGCCTTCTGGCCACAGGTTCAGGTAAAGATTTATCATCTACCCTGTCCCTTACCCTTTTGTCCTACCACTTTCCAAGTGTGAAATCCAGGTATGACACTGTGCAAGGGCTCTGTCTGGAATATCTTTGTCATCCTTTTTTTTTAATACATATTTTTCAGCTACCACTTCCCAGAAACTCTCTGGAATAACAATATGTGTATGGAGGTTTAGTCTCCAGGAGAGTATGCTCTCTAAGGTGCTAGAGTTGTGTTTTATTTTGATTTGTGGGGTTTTTTTATCTTTAAAAAACCCCAAAATCCAACAAAACAAACAAAAAAATCCCAAAACATCTATCTCCTCAAAACCTTGCTTTTGCCTTGCACAGGTTTGCCAGAAAGGTTTCCACCTTTGGCTTGCACTGACAATGATCTTATTTGCTGGCTGTACAATACATTGCAAGCAGAACTGAACAAGTAGATTAAAAAATTTGAAAGCACTTGTGACATCAAGGGATAGATTAAATCACCAAGACAATTGAATCATATTTTCTGGAGAAGATAACATTGCAAAATTATTAAATCCATAGGCCATTTTAACTGCCTTATGTCCTCTGCTTCAAAATATTGAGGTCAAAGTACCTGAGGCCTCTGTTGCTCAAAATTTCACTTTGAATTAGCTGTCTAGGGCTATCAGGTCTCCCCTGGAAGTAGGACATAAAAAACCTTCAGTGTGAATCAAAGTTAAGACATGGAGTGCTTACAGACCTTTTTCTGTAGAGGCTGATCCAGAGCACTTGGTGGAAAGGGGATGGGTGAAAACCCCGTGGTTACTTATGAGAACTGTTATTTTGTTTTAGCTTAAATGGTTATTTAACTTGGTGGATTAGCAGATATCAGTTTCTCTGGGTCTGGATTGAAGGCACTTGAGACAGTAGTTTATGTTGGGACTCTGGTGTTTGTTATTATAAATCTTATCACTAAAACAGCCTCACAACCATGACTTCTGCAGCTTTTCATTAGCAAAGCACAAAATGGCCAACAATCTCTTGTTAAAAGGTCTTTTAAGACTAAACTATCCAATTAGGAACTGACACCTGGATTATTTTCCCTTTTAACCCAATAACTGATCCCAAAGAACTGCAATGCAGACTTTTCTTCCCAATTACAAAATGCCACCCAAACCCATGGAGAAGGAGGAAGAAGAAAAACAAAAAAAAAACCAACAAAAAAGATGGTCTCCCAGAGTCACACCTGAGGCCATTGTGCTGATTTGAACACTTGTAAATCTATGTTCAGTTCCTTGCTTTATGCAAATTCTTCCTGTGCCAACAAGCAAGCCATCCACCTTCCCTGCTGGTCACTTCCCTGTCCATAGCATGGAGACAAAACCCTTCCCATTATCTCAGCATGGATTTAAATTAAAGAGTGTGATGTTCTGTTCTAGGATAATTTTTTTCCCCCAAGTTTTCCTGCTGACATAATAGATACCAGATACTCCTGGAATGGGAGAAAAAGATTGTCTTTCAGAAAGTAAATGTAATTAGAAAAGTCTGTAGAGGAAATTGTCTGATGGGTTTTTCCTTTCTTTGATTCTTCTTGATTCTTTGAAAATTACTTCTTTCTGAAGCAGTTGTTAACTGGAGTAGTATTATTCTCTTACAGAAGGCTCACAAGACCGTATTTGTTAGTTGTGTTGCTATGACTCTGAGAGATAACATCACACCTTGTGTTACTTTGACTTGGAAAGAGATGCATTAGAGAGTTTCATTCTGTTCTTTGTAGAATAAAATAAAGTACCCCTGTCCTCACTGGAAAATCAGAACCTTTAGCACCTTCACGTTAGGCTCAGCAAGCTAACATATCAACACATACTGTGAGACAAAATTCCAGGAGGTGATTCTGGCTGGTTGCTGTAGGAATAAATCCAAGAAAACACTCTAAAGCGTGACAGGGGCTGTATTTCCATAGCCATTAAGGTGATTTTTCTAAAAACACTGAATATTCAGCATATTTAACCATGTATGCACCCAGCCACTTGTCGGTGCAGTGAAAAATTAGTGTTTTGATAAGTTAGAGAAGAGCCATCTATATATTTCAAACCAAAATGACAAAATAACTTGGCACATTTTCCTAGCAGGATCACATGGTATTAAAAATGTTTTATGGAGGAAACATTTTAGGCTATAAAATATTGTTTGTTTTTTTCTGCCTACTGAGATAACAGCAGAATGTTTTGTCTGCATAACCAGTCCTTATTAGCTGCTGGAGATGTAATATTGATTCAAACTTCTTGGAACTCCAGCTCAAAAGAGAGATAATTTATCTTTGGATGGGAAGCTTCCAAGGAAGGAAAGAGGGTTTATTGGTTTTCTTCTTTTTTATTTTTTCAGGGTTGTTTGTGCTTAGAATGTACTATGAATTAGTATAGTATACAACAGTTAGTGTGTTACTTTTTTTTGGATTTATTTCCATCTATATGCTTATACCTCCTATTTAAACTGTTGGTGCAATTAACCACCAGAAATACAACTAATTATCTTTATTATGGTAAGATCTCAATACCATTTATGAATATGATTTTGTTTCACTAGATGCTATATAAACAGGCTAAGGCAATCCAAGTTTCAGTATCTCACAGAACAATAAATTTTATTAAATAAGCAGATCAACATTACAGAGGGAGAGCAGGTTTTTTTTTTTATTTGGTTCATTTAATTTGATTTGGTTTATTTAATTTGTTTAAATATTAAGTAAGTGGTGCTCAGTAAAAAATGGAAGGGGATTATTTGATTAGGAAAACAAACAACGGGAGAGATGAGAAGGGAAGCACTGGAGTGAATTCAGCAGGGATAAGAGAAAGGGAAATAAGGCAAGCAGGTACTCTGAGGGCTAAAGAGAAGTGTCAAAGAGAAAGTTGGGAGGAAATATATGGAATGAAAACTGTAGTAAAATTCCTGAACACATCATAACATATGATATTACCACTAGTATTGTATGGAGGGATTTTCTATTCAATGTGAGAGATGAGACCAGCCTAAAGTGATCTTGACATCAGGAATCCAGAAGGAATTTAAAATTCATTCCTCCTCCTCCTCATGGCAGCTGAGGTCCTTGGTATCTGCACTTTTCCCTGGCAAGGGAAGCTGTGCTCATCTGTGAGAGAACAGATCTGTTTTCTGTCCCATGGCAGCTGAGGTCCTTGCTATCTGCACTTTTCCCTGGCAAGGGAAAGCAAGGGAAGCTGTGCTCATCTGTGAGAGAACAGATCTGTTTTCTGTCACACTCACACTTCAGTGGTCACTTTCCCTGCCTCTTTAATTGAAACACTGGCCATAGCAACATGAAAACTAGATGTGTCCTCTGGCATGGACAGTGGTTCCATTATTGCTAGTGAGTATTCATATGAATATTCGGAAAAATGAGTTGTTTCCCTATACTGCTTTTAGAGAGGAAATCTCAGTCTGGAGTCTGGTCTTTCACATTGTTTTTTAATGAAGTTGAGCCTGTGCCATCTGCCAGCCTTCCAGATTTCTTAGGGAACTTGCATGTTGTTATTCACTAAATTGATACATAATTTAGGTTTTATACTCACCTTAAGGCATTTCTTCACTGATTCCAATGAGGACATAAGTTGTCCTTGCTGTAGTTATTTCCCCATCATTTTTTTTTTTAGAGCAAAAGCCTAAAGGAAAAACAGTTAAATACATTTCCTGTCATAAACCTGAAACCTGGAGCCAGCACCTTAAAATGCAAGAACAAGCCATTAAAAACTGCCCACAAACATGAAAGAACTGTTTTAATTTGTTGCCAAAACCAGTTTATCAGATTAAGATGGCTGACGGGCTTTCCTAATGTTTGTGCTGCACAATTTTTCTGGTCTGTGGTTTGCTGTGCAGGATGTCTTTGTGTCTCTGGTTTGAGAGCCAACTTGCATGTTGTTATTCACTAAATTGATACATAATTTAGGTTTTATACTCACCTTAAGGCATTTCTTCACTGATTCCAATGAGGACATAAGTTGTCCTTGCTGTAGTTATTTCCCCATCATTATATTTTTAGAGCAAAAATATAAAGGAAAACCAGTTAAATACATTTCCTGTCATAAACCTGAAATCTGGAGCCAGCACCTTAAAATGCAAGAACAAGCCATTAAAAACTGCCCACAAACATGAAAGAACTGTTTTAATTTGTTGCCAAAACCAGTTTATCAGATTAAGATGGCTGACGGGCTTTCCTAATGTTTGTGCTGCAAACTTTTTCTGGTCTGTGGTTTGCTGTGCAGGATGTCTTTGTGTCTCTGGTTTGAGAGCCTGACCTTTAGTTATGATAAATAATTTTTTGTTGTTCTTTCGAGTAGAGCCCAAGGAAAGCAGAACTTCATTTTTACTCTGCTACCTTTAATGCAAAAACCGCAGTGTGGCCAATTCCTGGAGCAGAGTTATGGAATCTGCCCTCAGCTCCAGGTGAGGGTGTGGAGAACTGTCCTGGCTTCAGAGCTGATCCCATGTGCACCTCATGAAGCTCAACAAGGCCAGGAGTGAGGTCCTGCAGAGGGCTGGAGCAATGCCAGACACAGAATGGGGGGACAATGGAGTGAGGCCAACCCCTGGGGAGAGGAATTTGGGGGTGTTGGCTGATGGGAAACCCAACAGGAGCCAGCAATGTGCACTGGCAGCCCAGAAAGCCAACCATGAGCTGGGCTGCACCCAGAGCAGCCTGGCCAGAAGGTGCAGGGAGGGAACCCTGCCCTTCTGCTCTGGTGGGAACCCACCTGCAGGTCTGCATCCAGCCCCGGGGTCCCAGCACATCTCTGGGAGGAGATGGAGCCAGCCCAGAGGAGGAGGGATGGAGCAGCTCTGCTGTGAGGAAAGGCTGATGTAATTGAGATTGTTCAGCCTGGTCCCTTCTCCTCTGTCCGGGAGGAGATGGAGCCAGCCATCTCGAGGTGGAGGGATGGAGCAGCTCTGCTGCGAGGAAAGGCTGATGTAATTGAGATTGTTCAGCCTGGAGAATGGAGGACTTTGGGGAAACAAGAGAGATGGAGAGGGATTTCCTGTAAGAATTGATGTGATTGAGATTGTTCGGCCTGGAGAATGGAGGACTTTGGGGAGACTCCAAAGGGGGCCTGCAAGAGAGATAGAGGGGGATTTTCTATAAGGGCATGTAGTGATAAGACAAGGGGCAATGGCTTCAAACTGACAGAGAAGGTTTAGTTTGGATATGAGGAAAAAATTCTTTACTGTGAGGGTGATAAGGCCCTGGCACAGGTTGCCCAGAGAAGCTGTGGCTGCTCCATCCCTGGCAGTGGAAGGCCAGGCTGGATGGGGCTTGGAGAAACCTGGGATAGTGGAAGGTGTCCCTGCCCGTGGGAGGGGGTTGGAACAAGGTGATCTTTAATGTCCTTTCAAACCCAAACCATTCTGTGATTTTGTGGCTTCTAACCCAGAGATCTGGCATCTCTAGTAATTGTTTACCCACTCCTACAATGTTATAAAAATGAACTTTTGTTTGCAGAGGGCTCTGAGACGATGAGATTAAAGGTTCTGAATAAGTACAAAGTATAATTATTAGCTAGTGTTTAACAAGGTTTATGATTATCACATTGTCTGTGTAAACAGTATTTACCTTAGAGTTAATACAGGGCATCCCACGCTACCTTTTTGCACTTCCACTGAATCTCACCTAGGAACATTTGAGATCTTTGTCTTCAGTTTGTTGCAGCTCAGTCCAAAACTCTGAAATGAGGCGACTTTGTTGATAAAACATTGTTTACTTAAATCTTGGAAACAGTCAGGAAAGAACCACTTGATTTCAACAGCTGCTTTTACAAGGGTGTCTTGGCAACAAGTAGTCATTTATTTAACCATCAACACAGAATTAACAAATGAAGGTACTCTGAAAAATTTCTTTAGGTTATCTAAAGAAACACGTATTTAAAAGGAAATCTCTACGTTTGATGTATCCACGTCTGCTGTAAGATACACTAAAGAAATCTATTTCTGGCTTAAGCCGGCAATTCTAGGGTTTCTGAGGAGTTTTTCCTGGTATTTACCTCCTCCCTGCTGTGTGAGCACCCCAGGACAGCCTATACGGCACATCACTGACAGTGGTCAAGCTATAATTACTTTGCTTGAGGATTTTTGTTTGTGGTTCTTAGTGCTCCAGTTATCACTGTGGCTGCAATTCGTGCACTTCATGTTTTAGAGGAGTTGTTTAAGGCAATAAATCTCAGCAGGTAACAGAGGTTCACTTTCAGTGACATGAATATTGTGATCATGTGTGCACATTGACCTCTCTGTGCCATCGCACATGGAGTTGTTGCTTGCTGTATTTAAGATTTGTGTAGTAGTTTTGATGGCAATACCTTTCTGCTCCTTGTCAGAATGGACACTCAGAAATTTCTGCTTAAATGTCTGTGAGTTCATTTGAGCTTCTCTATAAACTACACAAGCTGTTTTTTACCTCATTACTTAAGGAGAAAAAGAGTTCTGTTTTAACTCAGCTGCAGGGTGAGAGAGAAAAAAGCAATTATAAAAAGAAAAATAAAAAGGGTGATTTAAAAGCTTATAGAGTCAAAAAGAATTCACTAGCTTTGAATATTTCACAGTACTTACCATGAAGGTCAGCATTTGTGTTCCTCTTTGTTTGAAACCTGTCCAATTTCCATTCAGGTGCAGCTGCTTCAAATGCCTTTTGTTCATATACAGGTTTGAGCAACTCCAGAATATTGCAGAGGAGAAGGGAGGGGATGAGAGGAACATCCTGACAAACCTGAAGGCCTTGTCATAGCTTGTCACAAAGCAAAAGGTGTGATGCCTTGTCAAGGCTGACCTGGAACAGAGGCTGGGCAGAGTTATAGAATAAAGCAGGGATTTATTCAAAGGATCTCCTCCATGGGTGCACCTTGGGCACCGCCAGTGCCCAGCCAGGGCTGCGTCCAGGATGAACCCAAATGGTCCCAAAATGCACGAGCGCTGCCGGGGTCTCTCCCTGGGCTCAGCTCTGCTCCATGTGCACATTGCAGTTCAGTGTCCAATCCCACTGCAGCCCCTGCAGTCCCATCCTGCTTGTTTTTCTCTCTGCAGCCCACGGGGTTTGTGCTCCTGGGCTGAGATTTGGATCATTTGTCCTTGGTGCCCAGCTGGAGCAGGAATTGTTTTGCAGCACAGAATCTGAAAAATATAAATGCTAAAACCTGAGGCATCATTGGGGTGTATTCCTGTGAGGCCATCCCAAGGATGGGCAGAGCAGCAGCATTTCCTCTGGCTAGCACTGCCCAGAAGAGCTGTAAATAGAACTTTTTCTCTCCCTCGTGCCAGCCAGGTGCTGGATTTGTGATCATGGCATTTACAGCTCAGCTCTGCTCAAGCAGCTCCTGTGCCAAACAGTGGGCAAAAAGAGCAAGCAAGCAACATCTCAGCACAGGGGGTGGAGAAAATTGGATGATGAATTCATTACAGGCAGACTGGCTGAAGTAAATATTTCTCCTGGGTCAGATCCCTTTCTATCTTCTCTGATAAATGAACTGGCATCAATGGACATATTACAAAGGCTTTATGCTTTGGTTTTACTTTATCCAGACATACAGACAGAGGAAAGATGTGTATTTTTCACTCAACCCAAGACTTTCTAATCACAGCTTTGTCGGTGTAAGCTCTGAGAATCCAGGTCTAAAACACTAATAATTTTTAAAAAGGTATTTTCCCTTTACCACTTAAAATCTGCAATTCAGTGCTCTGTCCAAGGGAAGAAAATGTCAGCAGGTAACATCCAGAGCAAAGACTGCATAGCACTGGACACAGGCAGCTGACTTTGCAGCACATCTGTCTTTGCTCAAATCCATTGAGTATTAGAGTGGAGAGGTTTTTGGGTCAGGTTTTATTTGGGTTTTGTACATTTGGGTTGCTTTTTTATCAGGTGTTACTTATATTGTGAGAAGATTTCTGCTTTTCCTTGATAAAAAAAAAGTAAACAAAAATTACCCCAACGTTTTTTATGGAGGTGTTCTTCTGTGCATATGTCTGATTTTTAGTGGCCACTGGGAGCATTGCATGTGAGATGATGATACTCTTGCAAGCTTCCAGTCTAAAGGAGAGAGAGGGAACAGCAGGAAACATAAGAAATGGAAAGGAAGCTCAAAGTTAAAGCAGAGCAAAAGAGTCAATAAACAGCACTTCCAAACCAGCAAGCATCTGTCTGTTACCAAAACTCTGCTGCAATGGCATTTTCAGAGGAGAAAGCAAGAAGGTAAATCTAGAGATCTATCAGCTGTGTTCATCCAGCTTTTAAAGCATTAAAACCATTCCATTTACAAACTCAAAACCAAGACAACCTTCTTCCCTGGCCTGTGTATTCAGCTAGTCTTGAGCAGTGCTCTTTGATGTGTGTATGGGTTATGATGCTTTGCACTTGCTTTTGGCTTTGCTCTTGGCTCCACCCAGGCTGCTTTATGGTTTTTAAATAGGCATCAAGTGATTGCACTCAGCTTAAAAAAATATATCTAAATATATAAAAAATACAATATATATTGATATGTGATATATATATGATATATTTTATATTGACAAATATAAACAAAATAAGCAAAGTTTAGCTTGGTTTCACTAAGTTTTGACTTTGTAGGACTAGCAAAAGAAAACATGATGTATTCCAAACCATCCATGGGTGACGCAGACTGTACATGACAGATGTGTGGAATAAATTGATGCTGTCTTGTATAAAGCTGAAGTTACCTTCTGCTTGAGGTGTAAGTGGCTTGTTAACACCTCAGAGAGAGACATGTAGCCTGCATGCTCTGCAAGTAGGAGATCTGCAATTGTGAACAAGCTGGTTTGCCTCCAGGAGAGGGAGGGAGGGGGAAGGACCTATGGACAGTTATATTTTTATTAACGTTTTTGATTGCACATCAAAAATCAATCTGAGTTCTTTGAGGGCGCTCATTTAGGACTTTGAGGGAGAAATTCCTGCCTATCTAGATACTGATTTTATAGCACAAAACGCAAAGTTGCAGTCTTGTTTTGCTTCTGAAGTAATTTCCAAACCTTTTTGATTCTGTCAAATCTTTTTGGCTTCTGTCTCTTGGTGTGGCTGTACCAGTTTCTCCCTGAGTTGTTGGCATTTGGGGGGAGCTGCTATTATATCCTAATATGATAATCCTATTATATCCTAAAAGGTTTTATTGGGTTTCTGTTTGGGGTTGGGAGGGCATAACTATATCAGTTCCTTTCTGTGCAGTGAAAGAGGCTCCCATTTCCCATGGGCTGCAGAGCTTGGGAGGATCTGCTTTGAGGGTGGTGAGGCTGCACCTGCAGCCAGAGCCCTTTAATGAAAGGCAGGAGGTGACAATGGGGTGAGTCAGGCAGCCCACGGCATGTGGAGTCTGAGTGCAGCCTGTTCCTGAGGTTCCATGAAATAATTCCTGCCCCCAGGGACATCCTGTGGTGGATGAGGCTGTTCCCAGCACCTTCTGGGTTTTCCTCATGGTACCAGTGCCAGTCCTCAGCCATGCCTGCTCTAATCAGGTTTTGCAGACTTTTGGAGGTTTTGGCTGCTGGATTTTTCTAGGGGTGTTGTTTGTTGTTGCTTTTAAATTTCTCTGTACCTTTGGTGATTTTTAGAGGAGGAGCAGGATGGTGGTGAGTGCTCTGTGCTTAAAACTCTGCAGAGTGCTTTAGGAGCTTTAGAGTAAAAGGCAATATTGATAAAGACCATTGAAAGAAACTTTAATAATAAACATTTAACAAGGCAAATTTAATGTTGCTGCAGTGTGCCTCTAAACTGATGGGAGGTTTTCTTTAGGTAGGGGATTTTTTCGCTTTGATTATTACTTGTTTATTTGGAAGGGGGAATTTTTCTTTGGGTTTTTTTGCTGTGCTCCTTGGTAGGGGATGTTGTATGCTTGGTATTTTGTGTCAGCAAGGCAGTATTTTTGTTCATTTTTTGTTAGAGGAGTGGAAATACATTCAAACACTGCTCTTGGCCTGCTGGTTTTCTTGTATCTTTGATTTCCATGCCCCTCATCCACTTAAGGAACTTTTTGTTCTCTATTTAAGGTCTTTTCCTTGAGCTTAAGGGTTGGCTCCAAGATTTAAAAAACAAAACACTAATTTTTTTTTAATCAAAATCTTCTTGAAGAGTCATGCTAAGATAGTTTATGAGCAGTTTCTGGCTGAGTCACTACCAGAAGTAACTTCTACTGAGAGGCAGTAAAAGGGAAATTGATCAACATTTGTGCCCATTTTCCAAGTCATTTGTTAGGTGACAGAGATTGCTAGACTTGACTGAGATTTCTCTGTAAACAACTACAGGACCAAGTTCTGTAATAAAATAGGCTGGTATAAATCCCTGGAAAGGCTGTTGATGTCCAACATTGCCAATGAGCTACACTTCATATGGCCTTACACACAGTTTACAATAGCAAATAATCTGTGCTTCAAGCTTTACACTTGTGTATCTCTCTCATAAATTGTTTGTAAAAGATGCTGGATTAACTACGACACCTTGTGTAAATTAAGCAAAGGATTGCTCTGCAGTTGTGTAGCCTTAACTGGCACAAAAGCTACTGAAAAACCAACTACTAAACTATTGTCCAGATTATCAGTCTCCCTGAGAGAAGATTGTGTCAATAGTGCTGTCCTTAGATTTGTTAAGTGCTTTAAATTTTTTTATAGGGAAGGCAGATACTTTTAACTCTGTAAAAGAAGTGATTTGTTGAAATAATCATTGTGCACATGCTCATCTGAAGGATATAATGCAATTTGCCTAAGTATGAGTATGTAACAAGTAAAATGGGAACAGCTATCACTGGTGTGCAGTATGCCCAAACTAACTGTGAGAGTCATTGATTTTAATTGTTTGATCTCTCAGCCTTGATTTTGTCCCAGCTGGGTTTTCTCTGCTGATTTAAGACAAGCTTACAGCCGGATGTGGGACACAGAAAGCCACAATGATTTGGGTAGTTTCAGACATGATTCCACCCCATCAGCTTTACAATACTTAGATCCCAGCTCTTATTTCCCAAAGAAAACTTGGCACTGTGTATGGTTAGCAGTATGGCAGAGCCAGAGCCATGATTTCCATCCTGCTGTACTGATGGCAGCTCCCTGTCTAAGGCACCACATTCCCTTCCTCCTGGTCTGGTAATTTTACTTATGGCAGTGCATGTTGATAATCTTCATTCAGCACTTTAACCTGGTCTTGGGAGGAGGTGGAAGGATGTCAGCAGGTAGTGGGGGAGGGCAAAGGCACAACTGGGGCTTTGAGGGCAGATGTAAAACAAAGATGTGTGCCTGAAGTCACTCCATCAGCAAAGCAGCTGGAGATGACGCAGATGTGAAGGTTTTAAGAGGCATTCCATTAAACTTTCCATCCCTCAAGATGCTCCTCTTCTACAGCAGGGGAGAGGGTGTGGTTTGAAAGAGTGGGCTCTACATTCTTCCACAAATTTAATGAGCTAACAAGGTCCAGCACAGTGCCTAAAGCATCTGTGAGAAGAGGCAAGCATTGGGTTGGCTGAAATAATTTCTCTGCTTGGCATTGCATATCCTAACTCTCCCAAATAATCTTCTTCAACTACCAACCACATAATTTCTTTCAAATTCTCTAGAAAGAACGCCTGCTTTGTGTTCTAAAGAGCCTCTGGTACCCCTTTTACCCCATATGCTTTTGCACTTTTGTCAGACGCCTTCCCTAATGGGGGAAGCTTCCCCAGCTTCCCCATTTGGTGCCATCTCTGCAGTGCCATCGGTGGCCACTCTGCCCATGCTCTTGCTGGTTTTTAGCTCAGACAGCCTTCACACAAGAGAGTGCACAGTCACCAAGTGCTGTTTGGGGTTTGGGAAGGGACTAGGAAGCAGCTCTGCATCTTCTTGGAAGGAACTGCCCCGTGGAAGGCTCTGCCTGCCAGGGCTTGAGTTCTGCAGCATGAGCTGTTCCTCGTGCTTGGCCCAGGGCAGGCACAACATTCTGCTGCAGCTCTCTGAGTGGCTGAGGCCCAAATGCTGCTTTGTAAAGAGTGTGTTTACTTTCTGTGAACCTAAGACATTTGAAAAACTTGATTTTAATCAATAAGTTCGAGGTTAGCTAGATATTTTAGCGGATACAAGAATGGTTTACTTTATCCTACCTTTAAATGTTAAGGTTAGTTGGTGGAGCAAAGGCACTGCAGAAATTAATGGAGTGTATATATAAAATGGGAATGGTGTCAGAGCCAATTTTCTTAAGCATTGAGTACTGCTGACGTAAAACAAAATAATATTTTTTCATTGTTGTGTTCTTATGAGTGCCTGTGAACTTGTTGGAAACTCAGAGATGAAGTTTAGGGTATTTTTGGGGGGTATGTACAAAGAATAGGTGCAGATTGTCATTTTTAATGTCTATAAATCACTACAATAGTCTTGACCCGGTGAAGTTTATTGAATCTAGTGCTATCTTTCATGTAAAATACCGTGCCTGTAGTCTACAGCTTTTAAGGATCTATTTTTTTCCTCCACTGTATATTGTAGAATTCTATCCTTTCCTAATATGGTGTTTGAGAGATGTTTTAAAAATAAATCATATTGACATTTAGATTTAATTATAAATTTCAAAGATAGGAACACATAGTTTATACAATATTTCAGCACGATGTTCATCTGAGCAGTACACTATGAAAACTTTTTATTAAATTTACTTTATTCACAGAGCCCAAACACTTAGGTTTTTGGGAATTTGTATATTGATATGGAGAGAGACCAAAACAGTTGTCAGCTGAAATTAACAGCTGGCTCTTCTGTGCAGAAATAAACCTGTGGGATCATCATAAGTCACTCAAGCCACGGAGTGAATGCAAATTAGCTTTTCTTCACCCTTTAATTAGAAGGTTTTGGGAAAGAAGAGCTACAGAGAGTGGTTGTGACACTGCTGGACTTGCAATCAGCCAATAGCAGGGGGCTGAATTAGCAGTATATTAGCTGCAGTTAATTAGTTATTAGCTGTGTTTCTTTCCCTTTACCTGGGATTGCAGAGCCAAGTCTGCAGGGCCACGTTCAGCCTGGGGCTCCCAGCTCCAGCCTGGCATGGACCCTCTGGAGGGAGCCCAGGGAGGGCTTGCATGGTTTGGATCTCAGGGTGCTGAACAGAGCAGCTGAGAGCTGGATTTGCCTGATGGGATAATGAAGAGAAGAGGAATCCAGGCTCATTTCAGGGTAGAATTCGTGAGCCCAGTAGAACATTGAGAAGTACTGAGCCCGTGAGAACATTGGAAGCTTCCAATTCGACATGAGAAGAAACTTTTTGGGGATGGTTAGACACTGCTACAGGGACCTGTAGAGGGTACAAGCTCTCCATTCCTGGAAACAGACAAAATTTGACAGAATGAGGGCCTGAGGAATCTGCTGCAGGGATCTTGGAGCAGCAGGTTGGATTGGGTGGCCTCCAGGCATCCCCTTGCAGCTGTGTGATTTTCTGCTTTCCAGCAAGGAATGAAAGGAAAATGAGAAGCAACAACTAACACTCAGATTATTAAGAGTTTACAAAGATCAATTAGTGATGACATTCTAAGACTTTTAACAGCCACATGTTTCTGGTTTTGCACTGGAGTGTGTGCCTCCCAAAAATTGAGGAGTGCCACGGTGAGCTGGTGTTTGTCCAGGGTATCCTGCAAATACTGTACAATGCAGCATGGTCCTGATGCTCAAAACTCTTTATTCATGAAGTGTATTTTTCTCACCAGCCATCAGTCAAAACATTTTGTAGCTATTTCTCCCACCTCCTCAACTTCTCCCACCTTTACATTTCAACTTCTTTCATCTCTTCACAGACTGGCACCACCTTTTTTACACAAAAGATTGCAATAAATGCAATAAAATTTTTCTTTAAGTCTACCAAAATGATCTATAAGACCCTTGTGTCATATCTCCCAAAATACACTGATGTATGGGAATCTTCCAAAGCTATATTCTCCAGGGCACTTTAATGACTTCCTGGATGTAATCCAGTGTCTTGCAGGACTCTGAAGGATATTTTGTCTTCCTAATGTTACTGCTTCTAATATTTAGCAACAGTTCCAAACCTAAAATACAGATGAATAAAAATATCCAAAGGAGAGAAGAAAAATGGGAATGGTGAAATAACATCTTCCATCACCACTTTCTTGGAAGAAATTGATGAGACTGAGGAAGTAAGAGATTGCTTGAGGCATTCAGTCAGGCAGCTGGACAGGGTGGATGTGGGACAGCTGGAAGTGCAGGTAGTGCTGGAAGTGCAGGTCCTAATGCAGCCTATGTGGAGAAAATCCTATTTTTCTATTAGCTAGTGAAATTAATCAGGATAATTGGTTTCTTTTTAGGGTTGTTTATGTTTTCCTTTAACAATTTTTATAATGATCACACTCCTTCAAAACACAAAAAAAGTAGTAGAAGCACCTGCCAGTGCACCAATAAATTTCTTTCTGTCTGTTGTTTATCTTGCAATCCTTTGAAAAATCTTAACCCAGTTGAAGCCTTCTTTAATGCAAAATTTTTGGAAGAACAAACAGCTGGGTATGTGGTGTGATGGTTTCCATTCTGTGAGACTCTCCATTTCTTTCTGTTTGCCTGGAAAGACAGATCAGTACAGGACAGGAGTGAAAATGAGACAAAAGAACTAAAACCACTGTTAGTAGCAATATAGAGGTTGAAGGGGCAGAGCAGACTGAGAGTGCTTGGGGTGCTCTTCCAAGAAGGATGACAAATGGATACCCCTCACCCTGGCCAGCTCTTTCAAAAATTCACTATAGAATTGGGGTGGGAAAGCAGAGCAAAGTTTATTTTAACTTTGGGTAGAAAAAAGAGCATGTCTTCAGCTGCCAAAGTGGTGCTCTCAGGTCGTAGTTGGTGTGCAGGCATTGGCAAGGTTTTAGCTGCCTCCTATCTCACTGGTCCTTGGGCAGGAATACATTGCACTGCCAAAAGGCACTTTAAAATCCATTAAACACGAGTAAAACTGTCCAGCCCACTTCTTCCGCCTCTGTCTGCTCCGTAAGAAGCAAGAAAAAACACATTTGTTTTTAAAATACTCCCTTGCTTCCTTTGTTGCTAAGATGTTTTTGCTGTAGCTGAGCAGCCCTGCTGCTGTTATAGTCCTGTGTGTTTCAGTTCCTGGAGTGGAAAACCCTGAACAGAATAATCAGGACAAAAGTTTGTAGTCCAGGTTTTAGACCCAAAAATATTGTTTAAAGGACTCTGCATCTGCTCCATCTGGAAAGCTGCAATAAGTCCAGCCTTCCTTCCACTCTTCTTTTCTTTTTTTCTTTTTTTTCTATTCTTCTTTTTTTCCTATTTACTTTTTCTTTTTTCTTTTTCTATTTTTTCTTTTTGCTTTCTCCTTTTCTCTTTCTCCCCCTTTCTCCCCCACCTTTTTTTCCCCCTTTTCCCCCTTTTCCTTTTTTTTCTGTTTCCACCTTTTCTTTTTATATTTTTGGGGGGTTTTGTGTCCCTTCCCTTTCCTTTCTTTTTTTCTTATTTTTTACATTTTCTTATTTTTTCCTCTTTTTTCTGGTTTCCTACACACCCACTTCTTGATACAATTCCCATGTTTAGGAATGGAAGATCTGTTGAAGCTGCACCCTTTCCTCTCTCAAAGCACAGCCTCCACTCCTCTCCCTGATGCTGCACACCCACACTGAGCATTGCCTGGTGCTGGGATTTTGCAAGCACTAACGAGCTGTGAGAGTAGCAGAGTTGAGACCAGGATCCTCTCCAGAGCTTCCCTAGGACAGATATTCAGTCATGGCTTCCAAAACTGTGAATTTCTGCAGTTCTTAAAATCACGGCGTGCTGAGTCAACTAACATTGCTGGTCACGACCCCAGCAGGAGCAGATTTCAGTTTCTGCAGGGTTTTTGCTCCTCCATATCAGAGCAGTTAAACTTCAGTATTGTAGTAAACTCTATTTTCCTTAAGACACTATTTTTTCAGAAACAGGCAAGGATTTTTTTCTCCTCAGGAAGTTGTTTGCAGTTCTGCATTGCCCGGCCTTTGATTTGCATGGGATATCTGTTGCATGTAAATTACAAAGCAGCTGCTCCAATTCCCACTGGTTTGTTTCTCTTGACATCTTGTCAAGGACACAGGAAACACAAAATTCATTGTTAATCTAATTAAATTAATTAAATTCTAAATAGTCTAATTAAATACTTATTAGTCAAATAACAATGCTGCTAATACTTGTGGTTGCAATTATATGCAGTTAATGTACAAACAAACTCTGTGGTATTTATCCTTTTCTTGCATGCTACCTTTACCCTTTCATCACCTCTCTGGGTCCAAAGCTTAAAAGTTTCAGTTTGGCAAAGGTACAGGGCTTGGCAAGTGATTAGCATCCCAAACCCTTTACCAGGGGGAAGAGTAGGATATAAGTTGCTTTTTCTTTTTTTCCAGTTTCCATATGTGGCCATTTTAATGTTTGTCAGCTTTCTCTATAGCTTGTTTTTTACTTCATTGATCTGCAGGTTTCACATTGCATTCAAATTTATTTGTTTTATATGGATTGAGTACTTGTTCTTTTTTTAACCCCTAAAATAACACCTCATTCCTCCCTTCTGCATAGAGATGTGAAAGTAAGGCATCCTTTATTTTCTTCTCTTTTGCCCCCACTTTTACTTTTTCTGCGATGCTGCTATTCATAGAATCTGTTTTGTTCCAAAAGCTGTGAAGTGCTTTCTGATAGGACAGTGGACTTCAAAGGGAATTCTTCTGGACTCCTCAGGGCTTGCAAAGGAAATATTTGGAACAGATTGTAAGTTTGGGACAGCCAGAGGAGCTATCAAAATTGCCACTACGTTTGGAAGTAAGCTTAAGTTAAAACCTTTTTAACAAGGTAGCTATTTATGTTTATATACCTCTCAGTGTTACAGGTAGTGAACTGTCCTTCACTAGGACACAATGTTAGCTTCCCTCTGAAAAAATTATTTATTGTGATTATTATGATAATTTTTTATTTATGAACATAGTCAAAAGGGTGTGTTGTATCATGAGAGAGGTGGATATGACCCTTCCTTTACTTAGCTTGACTCTTATACCCCCCACATACAAGCAGGATCCAATTCATAAACCAGGCAGTGGCATTAAGGTGCTGCTATGCTGGGCCAGCCCAGCCCACAGACTTGTGCCTTGCAATTAGAAAAGTGCATTTTTATTCTGTTTCTACCTGTTTTCTTTTTAATGCTTTAAATTTTGGCTTTTAATTTATATGGTGTCATAATGAGTGCAGCCTGGAAAGTGGCAGCATTTCACCTGGTTTCTTCCAGGTGCTGGAAAACCCATGCAGCTTTCTTAGTCTACTGTGTTTATGGAGCACTTTGAAACAAAAATTGTCTAAGAATGTCTCCAAGAACGATTCTTTTTATGAAATATATTTATCAGGAGCCTGGAAATGTCTTTTCTTGAGGAAGGAATCAAGCAGAGAGGTAATTGTGTGAAGAAGTGAAGAACAAATACTTGTCTGTAAATCTGGTGCCATGACTGAACATAAAAAGATGGCTCTGCTGAGGGTTGAATTAATAACATATTTCCTGTTTTGAAACTAAGGTATCTAGACAAAGGATGGGAAATGGTGTGCATATTCAAATCAGTCCTCCTTAGCTCTTATTAGTAGTGTGAGACTGGCATGGGACAGGTTATGAGGAATTAGAGGGCACTGAAAGACCTCTTGAATGGTAACTTCAAAGAGTCTCTTTTCTCTTTGGTTATCAGCCCATTTAGGTGTTTTATAAATAGCAAAGATAGATTGTCAGATACTTCCAGTAGGAAAGAGCAGGGGCATGACAGGGAAGTAATAAGTCATATGAGATACCAATCGTATTTCCATCAACAGAAAATGACTCATGATTCATAAAAGCCTCCTTTATACTAGAATACATTGTTTAGAATTTTGTTTAAAAATTAAACAGAATGTCTAGAGTTTCAGCAGTTTTAACTTGCTGGCTTGATTTTCTGATGGACGTTCTATAAATAAAACATATATTTCAAAGTCTGAATTTTCCTCAGAAGAGCCTGTGGGCAGTTTTGGTGGGATATTGTTTTCCAGTGCAGTCCCATTAATTTGCCAGCTGAACAAGGCTTTTGCAAGCAAAGCAAGGAGAAAGAAGCGTGCTTTGAGCTGGCAAGTCAGAATAAGGCACCTTGTGAAAACAAACATGCAAAAGAAAAAGCTCTCTGCAAATGCAAAGCTAAATTGACGCCAAGATTGCTGTTCTGAATAGCAGCGTACAGCAGCACAGTGAGGTTTCAGTCAATTCACCACCTGTGAGTAATCCTCCAAATAAAGGTATAAATTTCACAGTAAATCCTTCTGCAAGGCTTTCTAAGCCCTGAGCATTAACAGGAAAACAGGCAGTGCACAATTCAGCATGCTCCATGGGGAAGAAGGAAGGTCAGAAGATAATCCCCCTGCCACTTTCTTGTCATAGAGGCTACTTGCACCTATTTGCACAGAAGAACCAGTTTTGTGTCTGCTGATTTCACCTCCACAGACCAGAGTGCACCACAGGCACTGGAGGGCAGGCCTTAACTAGACACTGCAGAAAAGGACAGTCCTCTCTGGAAAAGCCTTCCAAGCCTTTATTACTAAATTCTGGTGTCAGGGGTGGAGGCTCACAGTGTTTTAGAGCAGCAGAGCCACTTTGGAGCCAAGAGAGGCAGAAGGTGGGCACATCATGCAGTGACTGCTGACAGACTGCTCCAGCACGGTGACAGAAGAGCACACCCCGGTGACATTCCTCTATTTGCCACATGTATGGATACATAAAGGCTTCATCATTTGCTTTTTAGTTTGATTTAGCCATAAAAAACATAAAGCTTTGTCTCTCAGCTTTAGCAATGGCTGTTTGTGGCCGCATTTCTCTTCACAGAGAAAAGCAAGGCACAACTTCCCACGGATATTTCTGGGACTCGCAGCAAGGGACCTCAGAGGAAAAACAATTTTTATATCAATTGCTGCTCCTCTTGCTGTTCACAAGTGGAATACATTGTAGAAGATTGTTTACCTGAAGGGAATTAGTGATTAGATTCTGGTGTGAGTGTTTGGATTCATTGACCAATTAAATCCACGTGTGTGTGTCAGGACTATTGTCTGACAGTCACGAGATGCTGTTCAGTTGAATTGAGAGCTTGTGGAAATTCAGTGTAATGTAGTGTAATATGGTATGATAAAGTAGCTAATTAGCCTTTGGATATCAATACAGCCCTCCTCATCATTCCTCCCTCATTTGGGGTTGCCTTGTTTCTCAGAGCAGTACCCGGAGCAGGTTCTCCCTGGCCAGGTGGCTCACTCATCCTGCTCACCCCAGCTCTCATCCCTGCCCACGTGCCAGCGCTCAGGCTCCCCCAGACAAGGTGGCTGCATGCTGGCCCTGAGCATGAGCTTCCCCCTGAAGCCAGGCCAAGCCCTGACTGCCAGGGTAAGCCTTTGAGGGAGCCCCAGCCGTGCCAGGGAACGTGCCAGGAGCAGGGAGGTAAAGAGGAGTGTGGCCCAGCTCTCAGCCTGTGGCCTGGCCTTATTCTGTTTACTGGAATAGACAGAGCACGCAGCCAAAGAGGTCAGGAAGAGAGCACAGCACTGAATGTTTTCTGCACACTGGGGACATTTGCCCTGCTGGCCTTGGCAATGGTTTCTCATGCACCACTTCTGTGCATATGCTCCTTCCCTTCCCTGCCTTGCTTTCCCCTCCTTCCCCTGCCTGCTTCCTACCTCTTCATGTATGGCTGAGTCAGATGGCACAGCAAAAAGCCTGTAATTGTATTTCATCTTTATTGGGTCTTGTAGTGATCCAAATCATTGCTCGAGTTTTAATCTGCTTTATGCAGGCTGAGCACTTCTGGTCACACCTGGAAAGGAGGACTAAGACTCTACCACCCTTTAAAAAACCCCCATATTCCCAGGCATGTCCAGGACTGCAAAAGGCTGTGAACTTCTGCAGAAATCACGTAGGTTGATTTTTGAGTTGGTTTGGTTCCAAGGGAATAATAATACAGAGCTCTAATCCAGGCCACCCTGTGCTGCACACCACTGCCTTTCCCACTCATGATCCCTCTGGGGTACAAACACAAGCTGTGGGGAAAAGGAACCTTGTTAAAGTGGAGTAAATATTATCCCAAGTAATAATACTAGAAGCGAGTAGTTTCTCTAGTTTTTGGTGGGGTTTTTGGGTTGTGTTTTGAGGGTTTCTGGGGGTGTTTTCATGGATATTTAGGGTGTGGCAGCACTGTAGTTACATCATGAGAGAAAAGGCAGTGGTAGAAAGGATGGGTCTACTACATGGATGGTTAAGGTGAATTCTCTCTTGTTTATATAGGTGAATAAAAAACACTCCCCCAGTGATCTATGAGTTCATGCCCTGCTGTCTTCTAGCAAGGCAAGAGCTCCCCAGTGCCTGAAGGATTTTTTAAAGTACAGTACAGGCTATATAATCACTGAAGTGTTTGAAAACTTCCCAAACACTAATTTTATCTGTTTGTGATGGTGGAAACCTGGTGGAGTAGTGAGAATTGCTTTCAGGGTGTCCTAAGAACAAACCTTAAAAGGTGAGAATGCAGCTTGATTTGGGCCAGCAATCCTCTGGGCACAGATTGGTTAAGCCATGCAGCCCATGAGCATCGATTAGAGGAACTTCAATTAGTGGAGGGTGTGCATGTTTGGAGGTTATTTCACTTCTTTTTACAGCTTACAGAAAGATTAACTAAAAAGAAGTGGTCTTCTCAAGAAACGCAGTGCTGACTTGTCTTTACCAGTCAAAATCCAGGAAAGGGATCTGAAAAGCCAGAAAACATCCCCAAAACCATGGATATAAAACTGTGCAAGAGGGAGGAGGCGTGCAACTCCAGACTCCAGCACAGGAGAGCTGACTCTGCTTTTACAGGGAGATCAAGGACAAATTGTCTACTGGCTTTGAATCAAACACTGGCTCAAAACTAAGATAATGGGAAAATTTCCTTTTTATTTGACTTTATTTTTTTAAAGTGTTTTTTATCTTGCTCATTTAAAAAGTCTGTGCCTCTGTTCTAAGACGGTTTTTTTTCCAGGATCAGAGATATCTTACATTCCTCAAGTGCAATTCATTCCCAATAAAACTCTCTATGTTCCATATCAAGCATTAATGTTTCCAGATTGTAAACCTGACAGGTTTAACAGATTTATTCTTGTTTTCTATTAGTGTGAGGCTAAGACTGTGAGGTTAACATTTAGCATGCTGTGGAGACTGGGCAGCTCTTTCTGTGTCCATGACTTTGCTCTTTGATGAAACTGAACTGGCAAAATAAACCAGGAAAAGCAACTCTTTCCTGAGATGACTGAGGTCTAAACAGTTGTTTTGACAATCAATGCAAGAAATAAAGATAGAAAATATAAAATATATTAATACTTTCTTATTAAATTTAGGTTGGTTTTTAAATTTTTTTTAAAATTTTTTAGGGGTGGGGTTTGTGGTTTTTTTGTTTGGTTTGGTTGGGTTTCTTGTTGTTTTTTATTTTATTTTTTAAGTGTCCTGTAATAAAATATAGTGCTGACTGGGGACAAATTAAATCTTTTTCACTTGCTGATGAGAAGCTCTGGTTGTACCTATTTAGGCATTAGCTAAACCTCCCTTGAACAACAAGGGGAGTATTTTGTTTGCATGTTTAATTTCTGCTTAGTAATCAAGACTGTTTTAAGTATTTACAGGAAGCTGTGTTTTGATTCTCAGTGGATAAACAAGCTGGACTTTTATATAAAGCTTATGTCTAGAAAGCAAACACAAGATCTGATTCATTGTTCCAGTGTGGGAAAAACACAACTTACTATGAAAAAAAATCACACTAAGGGATTGATCTATTTATTTATCTATTTTATTTAAATCATAGACTCATAGAATGGTTTGGATTGTCAGGGACCTTAAAGATCATCTGGTTCCAACACCCCTGTGGTAGGCAGGGAGACCTTCCACCAGACCAAACTGCTCAGCAAACATGCAAATAACTAGAAATACATTTTCTATTACACTTTAAAAAAAGTTATTTTCTGATATTGGGAGCAGGTAGAAGAGATTTGTAAAAATACAAGAACACTTAATCCCACCTTCCCAGGCATAACTAGAGATGTGGAAGTGGTGCTGTGAATAGACATGAATTAAGGAATTAAAATAAATTTGCAGTAAAATTCTACAGCCAAACTGACCTTTGTTGATGGGGATAATTTGGCAGAGAGCTTAAAAACAGTAAGGTGGATCCAAGTGGTCTCACATTTGGATCCCAAGGTTGCAGTTTGGGTTCACATCTAACATTAGAGCCAGTAGGCACGACTCAACAGCAGGACCCCCTTGCACCACTCTAGCCTAAATCTTTATTTCCATAAATAAAAGAATTATTCTTGCTTAAAGACTATTGGCTTAACCAGATAAGGTCGAACAAGACCATATTTATCTGGCTAAGAACTGATAAAGTTTTTGTTATGCTTTGAGGTGATCCTATGTCAGCAAAATATGATAATTTTATTTTCCCCCCTAGAAAGTCTATAGCATGTTTTTGTACTCATCTCAGCAGATTGTGTTTAATTGGGTTCAGCACTGCCATGAGCTGACAGTACACATTTCTGGTCTGGTGCCAGTTAATGCTCACTGCAGATGCATCTCAGGACTCTTACAGGCCACAGAGCTGCTGCCCTACCAAGCAATATATTTGTGATCCTGGTGGAATAACTAAGCTGCAGGTTTGGGTCTATTGGATTACTTTGACTTGGTTCAAAGTTGTAAGCTGCAGGTTTGGGTGTATTGGAAAACTTGTATTGGATTACTTTGACTTGGTTCAAAGTTCAATTCATGGAAAAGCATCAGTGAAAATCTCCCAAAAGTGATTCTTCTTCTCTTTCTTTTCCATCAGCTGGGAGAAAACAAAAAAATAAGACAGAGGAGAATTTTCTGGCAACTGCACCCTTGTATTTTTGGGGAGGTTCTGCTGTACCTGTATTGAACAGCTCATTGTCCTTTCAGTTTCTGCTGTGTTTTTCTAATTTACATAAATTTCAGTATTTTTACTGCTTTTGTAGCTAACTTACAGATTATTCATCATAACTAGTAGCTTTCATGGAGTCTCTTTGCCCTCAATTTAATGTATAAACTAAAATTGGTTTACTGGAATTTGTACGTATTGATGAGAATTAGACAATTTTTTAACTAGCAGCACCACTGTTTTGTCGAGTAATAAATGTCATTTTTGGATTGAGTGGCACCTGGAATTAACTCTGCACTAAGAAACTGCTCTTAACTATCTGCATTTTGCATCAGCTGAAAAGTTGACACAAGATTTGTTTCACTTGCAGGAGTTATTATAAACACAACCTTTGTGGAAGAGATTGAAATATTTTGAATTAACATGTGAAATATTAAGTGGAGAAATATTAACAAGTTAGTAGATGGTTCTTTACTCTTACAGATGTGTGAAATATTAAGTACATATGTGAACATGCTGAAAAAAAATCTTAGTTTTGTGTGCAACATTGACTTAGAACAGAGGCACAGGGAAAGAACTTTGTTTCATCTTTTTCTTTCATATAAACTGGCAGCACTTTTAAAACAGCTCTTTCACGTCAGCTCTGTACATAATTGTTCTGTTTTGGCTGGCAAGTATTATCTGCTGAAATACCACTTCTTATCTTCCATCTCTTTGCTGGCTCTTGTCCACTTTTCAGCTACTCCTCTGCATCTTCTGACTTGCTGGTTTCTTTGAGAGATGATTTATAGTGCTGCAGATTGTCTAGTATGCTGCTTGCTTTGGGTTTTTTGGGTGTTTTTCTTGTTTTGGTTGTTTTTTTTTTTTTGGTTGTTGGTGGATGTCCCACTGTTGTTTTAGCAAGGAGCATTCAGACTTTTTTGAGAACTGTGAAGGTGGCTCTCAGTGTGTTATAACTATGTTATAACTCATGAAGGAGTAAGATTACTTAGTTCAGAGACATAAAGATCTTCTTCTTATATGACAGAAGAGTTTCCTTGCTTACATTTCAAACCCAATCCCTTACGGTTTTCATTGCCGCCATTCTGTAACTGTTCAATGACTCTAAGAACAAGAAATATTTCCTACTTTCTTTTGCAGGAAATGGTACAGAACACTGTCTCCATGAGGACAGTAAGGGATTGTAGTAATTTTCTTTATTTTAAAAAAGCTGGTTTTAATCACAACCTGGAATTACCCATGTATTGTCCATCAAGGCTTTTATGATCTTCAAAACAGGGAATGCTTTTTGTTCCAGTGACTTTTGTGAAGTCACATACCAGAGTGATGAGCATAAGAAACCCTAGAGAGGCAGGAAGTCAGATGTCCTATAAGGTTAAATTCTTTTCTTCTCTGGGTTGACTTTTTCTGTAGAACATACCACAATGTGGCATTAGTTCCAACTCTCGCTTTTAAGAGGAAGCAGAAATTATTATTATTATTATTTCAGGCTGTATAATTCCTGCCCCTTGTTCTAATTCCAGGTTTTACATGTGGTGTTAAGCTCAACAAGACAATTTCTGTTGCGAGACCTAAATGCAGCTTGATCACGGAGCATTAAGAAACATGATGATGGTTATTTGGTTAGCCACCAATTTCCTTTCTCATGCTCTCAGTCTCAGATTACTGAGCTTTCATCTGGCATTCTCAGACATGCTCACTAATTGTCCTGCAGCAGACAAATAAAGAGCACGTTTTACAAGTCATGTGCGCGACGTACTAACTGATGGCAACTCATAAGTTGCCTGGATACAGATCTTATTTGTGTTTAGGATTATTTAATTAACTTCTTAATTGTAAAGAACAGAGAATTGAAGCATGCAGTCCAAAGTCCAGTCAATGCAAAAGCTCAACAGGCTATAATGAATTTTGGCTCGGGCACCCACTGCTCTGGTCATCAACTATATTGCAGTTGTAACAGAAGAAATGAGAATTAAAAAGAGCTTGGATAAGGTTGGAGGGGAAGGATGTTATTAGGAATGCCAGACTAATGGAAATACATTTGTGGAGAGCGTTGTTCAACATGTGTCATGCAGATTAAAGGAATGTTGAACAGCTGCTCCAGTGAATATTGTCAGTCTTCCTAACAGGCTAAGCACGAAGGGTCTTTGGATGAACTAAATGTGGTAATGGGACCTCCAGAGCCTTTTTATGGGTTTTTGGGATGCAAATTGCAGGAAATATTAAATGTTTGATACACTCAATGCTCAGTGTTCACTCAAGTGACAGAAGGATGTACAGAAGTTGGAAAGGTAATATTTAAAAGTGAGTCATGACTCCTTTTCTGTAAACTTGTAGAAACACAAAGTGTGGAAATGCAGCTGATGTTTGATTTAATGGAGGAAGGTGGCTGGGGCTGAGGCCTCTGCAACTCAAAGATGTTGATCCAGGAAGAACCCCTCATTCATCTGCCATGAATTTATGGTGAATTTCCACCCAACAGGAGAAATGGATATACAACAAAATTGTCAGATTTAAGGGAAAGCAACTGAAACCTGAGTGTATAATCAAACTGGATGAGGCTGCTTGTGTAATATAAAATAGGGCTGCCAGATGTTCTTCAAACTCATTTAGAGGTACAGAAAGTCCAAAGAACCTTAAATGCGTGCTGTCTGCTCTAATATCCTTTCAAGCAACTTTAGAGTAGCTGGAAATACCTATAATTGTGTATCCTTTACTCTAGCTGTGTTTGCCAGACCAGGTTTGTGGTGAAATGAGATGGTTTAACATAAAACAATCTAATTTTGGTGTTGCCATAAGAAGAAAGGATCAAAATACAAAAAGTCACTGATAAAATGAAGAGTGAACTGATGACCCAGTTCAAGTATGGTGGAAGACCATTTTAGTAGAGGTGAAAGAATCTGAAAAAAGACTTTTCACACACAGTGATGTGGAAATAGTGGTCCAAGCCATATCACCATTTCCAAATCACTGCAGCCACTTAGCCAGCTCTTGGGGGATCTAGGAAGCCAGGGTTTGTGACTCCTTTTCCCTTTGCATACTTACTATTACATGAGACCAGGTACCCTGCTGATCTTGTAGAGCTTAACTGAGATATCAGATGCTAATTCACGGCATTGCTTAATTTTCACTTAAAAAAAAACCCACAACAAAACAACCAAAAAACCAAAATATGAGTGGGATAGTATATAAAATGATCCATGTACTGCCTTGGCAGCCTGGAGCCAAGCATGATCCCATAATGACATGCAGACTGGTGGAGGCTGATTCTCACCATTTTACTCCTAACTGTGTGAAAATGGGAGAGATGGCAAAAGATACTGAACCCATCCAGAAGCACTAAAAATTATGAGAATAATGAATGTCTGGTGCAGGTGATGAAGACTATAGCGAAGAGGGTCAGGAACCAATGGACACAAAGCTGTGCTTTCATCAAAGATGAATTTAGAGATAGATAATAAGAACTTTTGCCTTTAAACAACACATCTTTAAAGCAATGCCCCATAAGTTAGCATAGCCCATAAACACAACTGTAAGAAAAACTTGTAGAAAATAAGAGGAACTTCATGATCACAAATATTCATGACAAAATTAAGAACCATGAGAAAACTAAAGCTGTGTCCTTAGTTTTCTGGGACTGGAGGCAAAGGGAACCTGGAGCAAAGGGAAATTTTTCTTGCCCTCCTCTACAACCTGACTGAGAGATGGCTTTGAGCCTTCTGTGCTCCTCCTGTAGGTGTGGGGCTTTCCTCTTGCTTGGTCTACATGGAACATGCAGCAGGAATTAAAGCACTGGCAGGAATAGCTGGGCTGCCTTGTCTGAACCTGAACCAACTCTGCATTTGTCTTCCAAAGTGTTTTATAGAGAGCTGGTGGCTTACTGACCCTGAATGCTTTGAAAGACCAGCTTCAACAAAAGCTGTGAACTTCAACCAGCCTGTATTATGAGAAGCCAAATGTTTGCATTTTCTGTACTGCATGGAATTTCCTACTGCCATAAGCTGACCAGAATGGAAAAAGGATAAAATCTGGATATTTAAATACTACATGAAATTTAGTTTTTTTTCTTCAGCATCTTTATGACCCATAAATTTGTAGGCTGAACACCACCTCTTTTTACACCAGTCCAGAATTTTGGTCTCACACTGAATCCCTTCGGAATTCTCATGAAAGGGAGGCTCAGATCCTCTGCAGGGATGATGTGGTGGATTTGATTCACAGACCTAAGATGCTTCATGCACCAGAGCTCAAGCAAAAAATCCTCAGGGTGTTTATTGAGTGTTATTTACCAGACCTGGTTTATAACATTACTAAATCCATTTAATTCATTGGATTTTTTTGAGATTATGTGCTGTGGAAATACTAAGGTATTTCAAAAAGATTTCTTTTACTTCAGTACAATCTGTCCCTAACTCAGCTTTTACAGCTTTTATGGTAGTTACCTTACAGCCCATTAGTTCTTCAAAAAAGCTGATCCAGGTTGTGTAATCTTTTTTTTTTTTTCCCCAGATGATTTTTCACAAGCCAGAAGTTTCTCTAAAATCTCTTTCTTGACTCATTATTTCCTGGCAATTCTAAGCCGATTCTTTGTTTTCTCTTCCAAGAGCCTGGAATGCCATAATATTTCTCATTCACTTTTTGAGGAAGAGTTGCCTGGTTGTCATGTAAAAGTTTCACTGTCCAGTTCCAAAAACTCATAATAACTTTATTTAATATTTTAGCACACCAGTGTTTCACCTAGAACAATCTATCCAGTGTTTTTGTAACAGTGATGGTATGGAGATTTTAGGGAAGTAAGGTGTGTAAGGATATATTGCCTCCCTTTCTACAACTGGCTTCTCTTAAAAGAAAAATAAAATAATATTTCTTCACACAGTGCTGCCTTGTGCAGTTATCCTCCAGTAACTAGAAGAATATATTTTCAATAAAATGTTTCAGAAGAGTGCCAAGTTATTCCTGAAAGCCAACTCCTGTGTGAAGTTCTCTTTTCACCTGTTTGTTGCCCTTCTGAACTCTCTGGGATGTTGAATAACTTCTTTTCTATTTTCTTTAATTCTGTGTGAGTGGTGCCTAACATATTGTAAGTATTAACATCAGGACACAGGAATGAACCCGAAGCCCAGTATGTCCAAGACACACTTTTTAATTTAATCACATGTCTCTAAAAACCTTTCTCTCACCCATTGCTTCAAGCAATTATGGCCATCTCTGGTCTGTAACACACATCTTACTGTAAAACCTTAAGTCTGCAGGCATTTGACTCAGTGTCCACTAAATATCTAGATTAAATCAGGAAAATTGGCCTTGTTCACTATCAAATAAAATACAAAGTCCTGAATCCAAGATGTTTTACCATGTTCTTTTGCTAGTAAAATAAAACAGCAATTTTTTCTCATGGATCAACACAAGGGGAGAGGTGTTATTATTTGCTATAAAGGACATTTACAATAGGGAAGTGCTGCACAAGAATAGCTTTCAGCTTCTTTTCCCTGGTCTTTGGCTTTGAAACTCCAAATTATAAGATATTGAAAAGAAAACTTTAAAAAATCCTCAAAGAAATGTACTGTCTTAAAACCAAACCCAATACTAAATATTCTGCTTCTCATAATCGCTTCTTTACAAAAAATTCTCTGGAAAAATCAAAAATAAAATACTTTCCTCTATCCATTTCAGGCTACAAACTCCACAACCCTTTTGCTTTTTATTTTGGTTAGCAGCTTGGATTCCCTTACTGCATAACTAACCTGAACAAATATTGTGCCTTAGATCATTTCAAGGGAACAAATTCCAAAACAAGCAAAGAAACAATAGACAACAATTTTTTTCTCAAGGAACAGAAGTAGGTAATTAATTATCCACCTAAGGAGGAGAGCTAATCATTTGTGGGTGTTTTTTTGATTAACTATAGTAAAATTTATATAGATTTTTAAGTCTGGAAGGAAAAAAGAAACCATACACAGTAGTTGTGAGCTACCTTCAGCCCTACAGTGCTGTGTACACAGTGTAATAATATCCTTATCAAAACAAGGAGTGTTTTATGCAGCCCCATGCTGCATGGGAACCCTGTAAATACAGGAATTTTTACATAATGTACAAGTGTCACGCTTTGTAGAGGATATTACATACTTTTGCTTTGTGGTCAGTGAAAATATTCATCTATAGACCTGTTGCTGGTGTTGAGCAATATTGAATTTTGTTTCTATCTCTGCAAAGCCAGGAGTACAGAGGGTCATGGCAGCACTTCCCAGTGTGTGGATGCTTCCTGACTCCTTCTGATGGTCCCCAGACATAAACACAGCAAATGCCTCTTGGTTTCATACTTCCTTTGAGAGGGAAGGGAAATAAAAGGTCCTGTTACAACCCAAAATCTGCTTAACTTTGGCTGTGGTGGGCAGCTTGCCTGGCAGCTCTGAGGCACAGCTCCTCCTCTGAAGGAGAAGAGAAAGGTGTCTTCCCTGGATACAACTGCCTGCGTACACTGCAACTTTTGCACAGTGACCCAGCCTGGGACTGGATATGCCAAGGTGTTTCTTGTGTGTGGTGGCTGTTTATAAGTCTTTGTGACACTTGTTAAATTTTTGAGAGCTTTTCTGGGAAGTTTGAGCATTGTTTGAGGGGAAAAAAGAAGTCTGTGAGGATAAATAGGAAGGTATGCTAATCAGACATGGTGATTGACAAAGAATAAGTTCAGGGCTTGGCAACTCTCTTGAGTCTACAAATCTGGTGTCATTTTTGAGCATGTACTGTCTGTGGCTAAGAAACGAGTAGTGCTCTCTGTTAATCTGTCATATTGTCCCTTAAAAATCATTTGCTAATCAGACATGGTGATTGGCAAAGAACAAGGTCAGGGCTTTGGCAACACTCTTGGGTCTGCAGATCTGGTGTCATTTTTGAGCATGTACTGTCTGTGGCTAAGAAACGAGTAGTGCTCTCTGTTAATCTGTCATATTGTCCCTTAAAAATCTAACGAGAAACCAGAGAATTACAAGGACAAGGTATGCTCATCTCTAAGTGAGTATACCTAAGAAGGCAATGGCCTGAGGAGCAGGATTGGATCCACTTTTTTGGGGGCTCAAGTTTCATGCACCCCAGTGATGCCTCAGGTTTTAGCATTTATATTTTTCAGAAGGACATCCCATTGGAAAAGATGCCAGATGAGGTCTCCATAACACAGCAAAGCTCTTGCAGCCATATTCCTCTTGGATGCAAGCACTCCTGCACTCCTTTTACTCAGAGTGTGAGCTCTGCAGACTCAGGCTGTCCCAGGGGGTGTTCAGCTGAGCTGCTGTGAGCCTGGAATGCTCACCAGCTGGTACCCATGACTGCACTGACATCCCTGCCCTGCTGGGCATGGGGCTGGCTCGCCTCCAGCAGGTGCAGACAGTCAGTGTGGCAAAGACAGAAATGTCTCACAGCAACAGGGATGGCCAGCCCACAGGAGAGGGAATTGGAAATCCTGTTGAGTCCATGAACAGTAGGGTGGCACAAATGTCTGAAAATCCTGTTACTCACTTGGCTTTCTTACCACAAATCTCAGTGCCTCATTTTGGGCTTCTTATTCCTGCTTATGTTGCCTCCATTTCTCACCTGCATACCTTCATTAGTTTTACTGTGCAGCTGTTTCTTTTTATCCTTTACTGGACTACTGTGACTGATAGTTAAATGAAAGCAGCTCTGCTGTTGCAGCTGAAGAACAGAACACTGTTGTTCCCAAGGGAATGTTCTCTTCCCATGAGTGCAACAAGATGTCTCTGAGTAAAACCTCCAAATAAGTGATGCCTTTTTAATTTGACACAACTTCACTTTGTGATCTCCTATCTAACACTTTGCCTCATGCCTATTTCGAATTTTAAATTTTATTTTGCAGCCTTTGTTTAGAATCAGATTCCGGACACAAATTTGTCAGAAATTGCAGGGATTGCAAACAAAGTTCCATGCCCTCACAACTGCTGTGGCAGCTGTAAACAATATGCACTACTCCCATAACATTCTTCAAGTTGCAATAAATTTCTCTGCCTGCCTTAGTGATTTAAGCGTTTGAAGTTAAAATTTTAAAGCAACCACCTCTTCTTAAATTATAGTCATAAATTGGTGTCATAACTACCTTCTTCATGGTCAAAGAGTGCAGCCAAAACCACCAAATCTGTTCACTAAAGGGAAACATGTACACATCAATATAAACTGCTAAAACACGTTATCAGTTATTTTCTTAAGTAGTTAGTTGGGATTTTTTAGTTCCTTTAAAAACACCAGGCAGAAAAATCATCCTGTCTACATTTCATGGGTAGTCATGTGTAAGACAGGGGGAACATCCTCAAAAAGCTGTGAAATCCATAAATGCTGACAGAAAAGAGGATTATTTTAGCATTGGTCATTCATTTAGTCAGCCTGACTCTTGCTGTTGAGCACAGCTTCCTTCTCAGAGCTAAGAGTGGAATGAAAATTATGGAGGTGTTGTTCTGCTTATTCCTTCAGCTGAAAGGAAAGCTGTAAAGTATTGGAAGTATTGCCTCTCTTGTCAGGGATGTGCTGTTCCCTGCCCAGCAGTTTCTGCACAGACTGTGGAAACTCAGCTTTGGAGCCTTCAAAGGCTGGGGAGCTGCTGAGGGACAGGACAACACCAGCAGGCCTTTAAGGTCTTTCCATCCCTCTTTACGTCCCTCTGGTTCTCTGTGTCCATCCCTGCTGGTGAGGGAGAAAGAGAGGCTTGGATCACAGGGCCCTTACCTCAAGCATCAGGAATGTGGCTTTCAAAGTTCAGCCAAGTATGAGCTACCAAGACACAACACCCTTTTAAACTTAAACCTTGGGCCAGCAGCACCTTATTCCACAGCAGTGCTCAACACAACACAGACCTGCTCCTTCCTGAAAAAACAGTCAGTACCACAGAGCTACTGAGGCTTTGTCACAGTGAGACAGCAGTATTTTTGTCTTATTAAAGCCCCATAATTTTATTAAATGTTTTTTCTTGTTTACACTAGTCCATAACCTTCCTCAGCTAAGTGTCAGAGTGCTCCAATGCTTCTCTTAAGCTCACTGACCAGGAGGAATTCTTGGGAGTGAAGATGACCATGGGGTCATCATGGGTGACCATGGCAACCTTCATGTGTTGGAGGTCCCTAATTTATTACTTTCTCTTGATTGTCACTATTTAGCACTCAATAATAGGTTGCAGATTTTTCAAATCCAAATGACTACTTGGTAAGCAAGTTATTCTACTGGACTCTGAGTTCATTTCACTTGCCAAATTCTGAGAGTAAACCTTGCAACCAAGAATTTTTTTATTTTATTTTTTTTTTAGGATGTGGAATTTCAGTAACTTTTCAAAACACTGCAGAAAAGTTGCTACTGAGAAATCTGCTTGCCAGTTAAAATACCCTGTGGTTATATACATTTGGTGTAAGATGTGGTCAGCATCAGCTTGGGGGCAGCAGAAATCACTGGTGGAGTACTGAGTGTGGGTGGTTTTTTTTTTGCTTAGCCTTTTAGTTTTTAATACCTTTAAAACGAATACATGGTGCTTTCCAGTAAAGAGCAGTTTCTCTGTAGCATTTGCTACATTTTCCATATTCTTATTTGAGTCAAGGAGGACAGCCTTTGTTCAGAGTATATGGTGATTTAAATCTCTGTATTCCAGGATTTGTGTATCTCTTACTATCTGATACCAATAGTGTACAATGTGCCTTTAGTTTATAAATTAAGAATACCTTTCCATTTTTATCTAATATCTGTCACTTTGGGTTTTTGAGCTTTAAAGAATGTATTTTACATGTAGGATTTTTATAACCATGGTCTTTTAAACCTTAGATTACAGAGAGTTCTTAAAAACAAACGTTTCCTCTGTGCATTACAGCTAAAAATGCCTAGATGACAATGACTGCCAGAAAACTATTCCATCTTTAAGGTTTTGCCTAGTGCTGACAGCAATTACAGTGTTGCTGTTAGGTATGTGCCAGGACTTGGAGCTCTCAGACAAATTTCAGCTATGCTGTCACTGGAGATGTTTAATTTCAGATTTTGTTGTTGTTTCATTCAGGGTGATATCGCTGACCAGGTTACATTTTTTGTGGTAATTTGACTAAGTAAATACGAGATCAAAGCCTTTTGCTGCCTTCCCAAGGTGTTGGTAAATTACAGCAGAAGCAGTGTGGAACAGATGGGAGCTCTCACTTGTTTGGCAGGTGAGTGGTTTCCCTGCAAGTGGAATCCTTCCAGCTCAGCTTTGTGGCACTGCAGAATAATGGAGTGTAAAGGGCAGAGTATGGATACCTGCCAGCCTAGCTTCCTGGGAAAACAACGAGGAGGAACAACCAGCTCATGCTCCAGAAAATAAAGTGATCTGCTACAGAGGGAAGGATGTCAGAAAAATATCTGGAGGTGTCAGAGTCGCTGAGAAACAATGTGATGTTTCTTTCTATTAAAATCTTACTATTATCTTATTACTTACCAAGTCTTACTATTTCTAGTAAGATTTTCACTGAGAGATATTTGACTATGTTGTGTTGAATTATTAGCTTGCTAAATTGATATTGTTTCCAGATAATAATGTTTCACAGAAAATTCATCCTGTTTGGAGAAGAAAAAGTAAGGTTTCTTGTAAACGTATTGGTTTTATGAACGGTATTTTCATTTTAAGTTCTCTCTGGTTTTAAATTTTATGGAGTAATAACAAATCTCTGTGTGGGTTTGTTTCCCACAAGTCTTGTTACAAAAGTGATTAAACACAGGGGCACTGCAGTTCAGTTCCCACCTGTTAAAGTTTAATCTTTAGCCACTTAGTTGTTGTGTGACATGCTTTGGACTACTAATGCTGTAAAGCCACATGGCATCTCTTAAAATTAATTTGTAACAAGCTAACAGAATACATCTGAAACACCAGGTAGAGGCTGTTAATGTGACTAATTACTGCCTCGGGCTCAGCTCAGGTGAAGGCTTGAAGAGCTTGTGGTTAGACCTTGCTGGTTTGCAGGATGCTCTTGGGAACTGAGAGCTTCAGATAAGGCTGCTTTCTATGGCATTTCTTATTTAAAAAACCAAAATAAAAACTCAACAAATCTATTAACAACTTGTGATACAAAAGACCAGTGGAGTCCAAAATCCCAAGAAAGGAGTTCCAGTTCAGAACAAAGGTGCTAGATCAGGATCCATTACAAAGGGTCCTGGATAAGTATTCAAAGTGAAGATTATGGTAGTAGTTATTGGATTCTGATAATCAGAGTCTTAGAATAACTCATTAAAAAAATCAAGCAAATTATGATGGCACCATTATACCTTTTGCAGCAGCAAAAATATTGTGTACAAGTTATTGGGCAGTATTAAGTCCAGTGAGCTGATGTGTGGTGAGAATGCTTAGAGATGCTGTGCAATGTGGACCATTTAAAAATTTACATCTTTTTCTTGTGCTGAAAATTTTATTTATCTTGGGACTTGAGAATATAATTTAGTGTTCTGTTTTTAAAGCCTGGAGATATTGGGACGGAAGTTCTGCCTTCCAGAGTGCTCCAAATGAAAGCAAATTTTAGGGTTTTTTTTTTTTCTTATTTAGAAGGATATAACATGGAACCTTATTTCAATGGGACTATATTGATATTTTCTCCCAGAGTATCAAGTCTTGGGACTGCATGGCATGGTGGAGCTCCTGCATGGCACTGAGGCCAGCATGGAGCAGATGCCATGTCCAGGCAGCTGGGATGTTTGCTTTAGTTGCATTTCCAAAACTTGGTCCAGAACACTGCAAATGTACACACATGTGTGCCAAACCTACAGGAGACTGAAAGAACACCCTGGCAGCCTGACTGCTTTGGCAGCAGGGCTGTTTTGTGGCTTTTCTTTTTGGCTGGTTGCTCTTAATAATTTTTGTTCTGTGAATTTGTCCAACAAGATAACCCTCCTATCAAAATCATAGCATTTGGTTATTTTTGAATTTGCCAAGAGCCTGGTACCCAAAGAGGCACCTCTGGGAGCTGTTTGTCTGATGGTGCCTGCAGCAAGATGAACAGCTTCTTTTAAAGTTCTGTCCAAATATTCAAGCCCCCTTGGGAATGAAAGAGCACACATTGCTGGGGACAAATATAGAACTTCTTATCAGAACTCTGAATCACACTCTGGCCCCAGAGGAGCAGAGAAAGACTGATGGTCTAACTCCAAGAGACATTTTTTGGGTAAGGGCTGTACTCAGATGGGTTCTCTGTAGCTGGAGGTTTCTTCTGGAATTGGGAGGTGCTGTTGCCCAACACCAGGGAAACTGCACAGGAAGGTCGTTCAGTGTTCCTCTCTTGTGTTTGTTTTCTGCAGTAAAGCTTGATTACTCAATTGGAGTCCATCTTGTGCAGCTATTAGGCATAAACAGAGATGTGAAAACCGAGAACAGAATATGTGAAAGGACACAGTCTAAAATTCAGACACAAAAGGAACAGTGATAAGGTGCACCCCAAGATGCCACTGCAGAGCTGGACTTGCTGGAGAAGGCAGAGGTGAAGTTGTGCAGTGAGTCTGGTAAAGCAGCCAGCCAGGCCAGCTGAGCACACACTGCCAACTGCAGTTCTCATCCACGGGACACAAAATTATTATTGCTGCTGAACAGCTGAAACAAACTGAAAGCAAGGTGGCAACAGTGCCATGAAGTAGTGCACGCAGTAATTCTGAGACACTCCACCACGCTCAGAGCCCTGTGCATATTAAGCAGCCCAAACCAAGCACAGATAATGGCACAGTAAAAGCACCAGGCATGGCTGCTGATTCCCTCTGAGCTGCCTGTTGCAGATTCAGGACACAGCATCCTGATGGCACAAGGAGAGCTGGCTGATCTCTGAGCAGGACACTGCTGGATAAGAAACCACATAATATGTGACCTAGAAACAACAATGTTTTTCCACCCAGCCTTGGAAAACATAAAAGCAGAGCTCTTCAGGCAAGGGATAGCAACTAGTGCTTCCAGAAGAAACGAGGAATATTAAAATTGACTTTTTTATGCTTCGGCTCAGCTTGAGAAAGTATCTTGCTGTGCTCTTTTTGCTGTTTTATGGGGTTTTTTGAGTTTTGGTTTGTGGTTGGATTTTTTTTTTTTTGAAGACACACCCCAAGACTGTTATTAGTGGAAATACAGGGCTCAGTTTCTAAGAGAAGCAGAGACCCTGCTAAACACTCTATAAACTGGAGAGTTGTTCTGTTGTCTGCTGCCACACTTTAGTATTTGCAGAGTCATGGCGAAATTTTGACAAGTACAAATTATATTACTGACAGATGGAATTGTTTCTGTTTAAGGACAGATGCTTTTTATACAGCTTTTATTTAAAACTATGGATTTTTTGAATGCTTTTTAAATGGAAATTTAGAACAGCAAATTACCACTTTGCTCATTAAAATGTGTTTTTCTCAGACAAATCTATTTTTCAAGAACTTCATACATTTATGCAACATTCCATGTAAGTAAATTAATTACATAGCCAGCTTTTTTATGATATTCAAATATCATTTGGGGAAAAGAAACAGTTCCTGAAATAACTCCAACAATCCTTGGACATATTTTTCTTACAGATGCATAGGTCTCACTATCCCTTTTAACAACAAAGATATCACAGCAAAATTCTTAATGAAAAATTTTTAATTTTTAATGAACATTTTAAATTTTTTTTGTAGTTTCTATAGTAGGACAGAAGCACGGTCTGAAGGAAACTCACTCCACCATTGAGCTATGAGCAGTGGGATGATAAATGAAAAAACAATATGGATTTATCATAGTTGGTGTCTGGGCTTCATCTCCCAAGACACTCTGTGCCATGAGTTGACTGCCTTGGAGCTTGGTCTCCAGCACCTAAATGGAATTCTGGTGGATGTCAGCTCTCAGTACCACAGCAGAAGGTAGCCAGATGCAAATGCCAACTTTGAAGGTGGTGTGCTGCATCAGAAAGGAAAATTAAGTAAAGAAAACATTTCAGATAAACTGAATTTTTTTTTTAAATTGGATATTTTTTGTAAGAAGTTTCTTTTTGGTTTTCCTGAAAATTTATTTAAAAAAAAAAACAACAAAACTTTCACTGCAGAGAAATGTTCAGTTTTGGGGATACAACGCTTTTTCTTTATGGGGCTACTCAGGAAAGCATTTCTGTCTGGCTCTCAAAATGCTATTTATCTCAAAATTATAATTGTGTCCCTGGTACATGATTAAGTCCAGTAACATGGCTTAGGTAGCACAGTTATTTGTCACCATCCCTGCAGCAGAAGAAAGATGCTTTTATGAATTTTAGCTGACATGAATGATTGCATGGCACACATGAGAAGCCCAAGATCAGACTGAAAAACTGCTGGCAAATTTCATTAGAATGGGAAGGTGGCTAGGTGTTCTACTATCTTTCTTGATTTTGTATAATAAATGTGGGTTCATGTTGTTGGTTTTTTGGGCTCTTTTTTAATATAAACCACAACTTTTGCCTGGCTATGCTTAACTTCAGTGAGATCAGCCACCTCTGTTCTTCAGGGAAAAAAACCCAAACCAAAACCACTCTCTAGATCTAACTAGGAGGACCCAATCAAGGGCTAATATTAACTTTCCACCACGAGGAAAGCAAAAATCAACAGAGCTGTGCCATGAGAAACACCTCAGTTGTGAAGCCCAAGCTCACCTCTGTGTGGACAGTAACTCATCTTCCTGTGGCTGTCAAAGGTTCCAGCAGGACACAGGGCTAAAGCCCAGCTTTAAAATGCATCATTAGGGTAATTTCTAACATGTAGGTAGTGTTTACCAGAACATAAATATATAAAAGATAAAGCAAGCATATGAAAGATAAAACCCACAGACAATTAGTTCAGCTGGGCTGCCTGAAAGCTAAACATTTGCAAAGAGATATATGGTAAAGCCAGTAATTTCAGACCACAGCAAATGAAAATGGGATTTATAGGTTTAGAATTGCCATCTCTCATCCCTTTGTGTTGACTTTTATGGGTGCAAGGAGCAGGTACTGGAGCTGATGCAGCCTCAG
Source organism: Passer montanus (assembly GCF_014805655.1). Classification (NCBI taxonomy): domain Eukaryota; kingdom Metazoa; phylum Chordata; class Aves; order Passeriformes; family Passeridae; genus Passer; species Passer montanus. The sequence continues at coordinate 43,057 of NW_024366770.1, forward strand.
CAGTTAATTGGTAAAGATAAAAAAACACAGGTGGCATGGAAGGGAATTACAGTAATTGCCAGAGGGAAAGGTGAGACAGGTGATGGTGATCATTTGATGTTTTCTGGGCAGGAGTGGTTTTGCTTTCTCTTTCCCCCTTTCCCTTCCAACTCTCTACTTCTGATGGCACAAGACACGCTGAATTTAAAAAAATAAATGTTGACCAACAAGCTTAGTACAAGACAGAGGAAGGTGGCCCTAGCTGCACAGTGACCCTCTGGCCCTGACCCAGGCTCTGGCTCCACAGGTGAGCAACCCCTGCTAACAGCAGAAACCTGATCTTTTCATGTTTCTTTTTCAGAAACATGGAAACCAGATCTTTTCTGATAATTTCATCAGCTGCCATTACTTTCTCCTTTTAGGAAACTCAGCTTTTCTTCAGGGAACGTGGGGCCAGCTGCTGCTGGTGAAGTGTTTGCAGGATTCAGGGAAATCTGGGCCTTTTTGAGCCACTATTTCCCTGTTGTTCAAGCTCATGAGCAAGCTCCAGTTGAGTTACTTGCACTTCTTGGACCAGGTATTCTGTGTAGCAGCCCAGGTGCCATACAGATGGTGAGTTTGATCTTTTAATGTGAGCTTTTATAACCTTGATGGTATTTTTAGAGCTGTTGTCTTACCTCTGATCTCAAGTGGATGTTATTTTATCTCTTCTTTAGGACTGGGGGAAATGCAAAGTCAGTGTAATGTGCTTTCATTCTTGTGCCTTGTAAGAGAGATTCTAGAGAACAGTTTTCAAGAGCACTTCAGCTCTTATTCCTTGTGTGTACTATACTCAGGCTCTTTATAGAGGATACGCTTTATTTTCTTTTGCATTTACACATTGGGACAGCTCCAAGGCCATTAAGAATGTTTTTAATTCCAGAGTGATTGAGGTATTTTTCCATCTATGTTGAATACTGTGTCTTTTGTCTGAGAATCTGACTGATGTAGCCCTTTCTGCTTGGGAATATTAAATATACTTGGAAGCAGATAGGTTGTATTAACTGAAGCTTTTTCTCATCATTGTCATTAGATTTGCTAACTCTGAGGTTTTCAGCAAAGTCTGAGATGTTGGTCTTGCTCTGAGATAATTTGATAATTGACTGATCTTTTTCATACCAGTTTGATTTACAAATGCCCAAGTTGAATTTTCTTAAATTTGAGAGGTCCTATGAGCATCTGTGGACTTTGGAAAATTGCTTCTGGTCTCATGGACTTGTTTTCATTTAAGATATCATCAGCATATTTGAGGGGGATATTTTCTGCTGTCTGTCTGCAGGAATATCAAATGTGCCCAGAGCACAGAATAAATGCTTGCAAGTCTTCTATTGAACATGAATGAGAGAAAGAAGTAATTGTAAATGAAAATGTGCAAAACAAATTATGTTTCTCAATGCAACTGGAACTATGCTTAACGTTCAGCTTCTCTTCCTCATTATGGAGAATAATCAATACATACAATACAAAGTCTAGAAGCAGTGAATTTAGTGATGTAGGATGAGGGATCTCATGAGTAGTCTTTTCTTTGCAAAGAACAGCTCTATGTAACTTTTGACAGTCTTTGCATTTCTAAAGAACAAATTGGAAAAATCTGTGTGGAAGAAAGTGTCTTTGAAGTGCTCAGCTACAGTTTATTTTTTTTTCCTTTTTGTTTGCAAGCTCAAAAACAAAATTCTAAATCATGCCATAATTTCCTTTTCTGTTCTATAGAAAAAAAAAGAGAATTAAAGGTTATGAACTTTTTGCTGTTAATTAAAGGAAGCAGACAGATATGGTCTGAGGCAGAATCCCCAGAAGTTCTGAGATGATATATGTGTCTGTTTACAAGCTTGTAGCTGGTCTCCACCTATGAAGTGGGATGGCAAAGAACCCTAAAAGTAACCCTAAAAACAACCATCACCCCCAAGCATTGTAGATGATTGGCTCAGGCTTTGACCTACACAGAACTGTAAATATAAAGCCTGGTAAATATAAAGGCCTACAACTGGATCCAGGAAAAAAGTTGTACACAAAGTTCAGTGGGACTTAATTGTCAGCTTTGATCATGGGGTAGAGGCTACATTATTTTTCTCCATCTCTTACATAAGTGCACTTTCAGAAACCTCACTGCCTGTGTCTTGGAAGTGAGCAGGGTCTATTTTACTCTGCAGCTGGAGTGGAATTATTTCAGGAGACCTCTGGTCTGGTTTTTGGTTTAGCTCAAAAGGAACAGACTCAACCCAGTGGCATTTCTCTGCATGTCTGCAACGCAGCAGCTTCTGAACATCACACCCAAATGCTTCTGAGACTTCAGGGCAAGTTCTAGGTTTGACCTTGGTTTCACAGAAAAGTAATAAAATGGGAGACAAGAGCAGCTGCTTCTTTCTCTCAAATACAGCCGCAGTTGGAGTGGTTTTGGATCAGAGGCCTGGGAATGGCTCCTGCACAGCAGGGCAGAAATGCCCCCTCCTCCTGAAGTTGTTCAGGATGGTGTTGTTCTGATGGTCTGCCTCCTACAGAAGTGTTGGTGATGGGAAATGGGGGGACAAAAGGGAGATGTGAGAATGGGTGGAGGAGTAGTTTGTGTAGTGAGAATATCCTGGGAAAGAAAAAAAACCAGCTCAAACATCAGCAGGGACAGGAACAGCACACAGGAGCGTGCACAGCCAAGGAAAGAGGCCTCTGTTACTGGGGACAGGTGGGTTCCAAAAAATGAAAATTTCTCTGGTCCCTGTGGACCAGAAAAAAGTGGAGATTGAGCTGCCAGGAACGAGGGAACGCTGGGGCAAAGACCTGCAGGATCCTGCTGTGCCAGAGACCAGGAGGTGCTGCTGGGGGGAGGAATTTTGCACGTTAACTGGGAGAGGGAAAGAGACAGAGATGTGGAAGACACAGCACCTCTGGGGAGGGGGAAGGAGGCTTTGTAATAAAAGTTGGTTTGGACAGATGGGGAGTGTGGAGGAGAGGTTTGGGAGGAAGGAAAGAAACCTCTCTGGCATGCTGCAAGCTCAGCCTACAGAAGCTACAGAGTGTGTGACCCTCTTGTTAACTTCATTTCACAATGTTCCCTGCATGCTTTGTGTGGCTTCCAAGTAATGCATGACATCAGAAATCTTAATAAAAACCACCTGCTCGGTACATTTTATGTTCAACTCTGTTAAACTTTCCTAGTTCAAAATATCCAGTGCTATCTGGAACAGGAGGATAATTGCTTTTCTCTAAATTTGCTGAGCTTTGTTAAATGAGTTCTTTCCTTAAGGAGTAAAAATGTGAATTTATATGCTTTAGCCTCAAATTTTGGAAAATCACCTTTCAGCTGTTCAAGTTGGTAGGCTGATAAAAACATCTGTCAGAAAATGAATTTCTGATCCTCCTCTTGAACCTGGTCTGCTTCTCTCCATGCTCATGGCCTGTGTTTCAGGAATGAGGAGCTGGGGGAATGAGCACCAGGGAAGTGTGGGGTGTAAATGGCTCTAGGTCTAGCTCAACACACCCCAGGAGAGCTCTTTAAGCTTCAGGTTGCCTGGACTCCTTTAAGTCAGACAAGAAGCAATGTTTATACATCCCTCAGCAAAAGGAAAGGGCTGGTGTGGGCCAGAGGTAATTAATATCAGCAGTTAAACCAGCTGTTCATTAAGAAAAAAAAAAAGGATCATTAGAAGTAATTGCTTAGCTTTCCACTTTTGTGATTCCAAAATTCTCAGGCTGTGGTATTCCTGTCTGTTGAATATTAGATTAGTATCTCCCAAGACAAAACAAAAGAAAAACCACTCATCTTCTCTGGGCTACTTTGCAAAGTTTCTTGCAGGCTTTGTTTAGCTGTGACAGAGGTTCCCAGCAGTCTCAGTCCTAAGGACATAGATGTAGTGCCTGTCTCTTTTTGGGGTGTCTGAGCTTTCATCCCAGAGCCCCAGCCAGCTCCTCCCTGTGGCTCCCCTGCTCTCCAGTTCATTTGCCAGGGGAGGCACTGAAGGACACTTCTTGTTTTCAGTGAACACAGCCATTTGCAGGAGTTTTTGAACCTCTTTTTGCTTTATCAAAAAAAACAAACCCCAGGCACAAGGGCAACTTCTAAAACCTTATTTTAGGACAAGGAAAGGGGTCGTGACCCCGAGGCTCTGCTGTTTAAATCAGCAGAACTTCTCTGGAGTGTACGTAGGATTTAGGAAAGGGCACAGGCTCTGCTGGTTGTGTCACAAATTTTCCAGAGTGCTTTTTCTGAACAAGCCAGAAAAAGATTTGCCTGAAGGGACACACGAACATGGGGCATGTGAATAACTTTTTAACAGAAAAGTTCTGGGGTTTCTAAGGGACAAAAGGACTAACATGTGGGCACCAGAAGAGGCTGCAGCAGGGAAGGTGGCACGAGGCTGGCTTCTGTGCACCCTCAGTGGGATGTGCAGGGCTGGGGGGAAATTGGAAGATCTGAGACCATTTGAAATTTGCTGCCAGAGCTCAGAGTCTCAGGCACTGCAGTCCCTGTGCCAAGCTGGAAACGTGGGACTCAGCCTGGAAATAAGAAGAGGACAAGTCTCCCATAGTTTCCTTTAGATGGCCTGAGAGAGGAGATAGAGGAGGTCTTCTCCCTGATCAAGGATTTCTCATTCAAGTCTTTTGGGAAGAAATGGAGTAAATTTATCTTTAATTACACTAAACAGTTTATAATCAATATTGTTCTTCTTTGCTGCCTTTGTGCAAATGTTCAGGTCTTCGACTCTTTTGAGGATGGACTGTGAGGGCATTACTAGTTCTAGTGAAAAAAAAAAAAAAGATTGTAAATAAATCTCTACACATAAAAGCCCCAGGCCTCTCCGGACACATACTTTTAAATCTATTTATTCACCTTTTCCCCTCTGTTTTCATATTTAGATAGGGATAGCTGTGGTGTAAAACAGAGCTATATATTTTTGTCTGTTAGGACATGAGAAAGGGCACAGTGCTCTCTGTCTCAGCAGCTGTTCTGAGGCCAGTGTGCTAACTGTATTTATTTATTAGTGGATTGTTTTGGTTAGACTATTTTTTCCCCTGGTGTGTATGCTGCTGCAATTGGTGGACATGCTTTCCTCTTCTTACATCAACAAAGAAATTGGCCCAAAATAATTTCATGGATTACTCCCTTTTGGCCTCTGAATTGTCCAGGTACAGATTTTTTCCTACATGTTTCTTCCCCATCATCTAGCCCTGAATGCATTCTCTTGGCATGTGAAATAGCAGGAATATATGTCTGTGTTTTCTGAGGACACGAGCCATAACCCTCAGAAATAATTTACTTCTTCTCTAACCCATTGAAGCCATTGAAGAAATTAAATCTGGATGAATGATGAAAATATATTCCAGTTAAAGAACAACTGTAGATTCTTTTTGACAGCAACTGTAGTTTCTAATGCTTCCTTAATTTTCACTTACACATATCTGAAGTTGTGATTAATCCAATGAAATATTCAAAATTGCCCAAGTAAATCTGACTTTCCTAAACAGGGTTTATCTTAAAGTCTCATAAAGCACTCTGACAATCAGATCTAAACTTTCTTTTGTGATGCAGATAAGCATCACATATGCAATCTTCATGTCTCCAGTTTCCAGGAGTTCTGGAGGAAGAATTTTCATCCACTGGAAAACAGCATCTTTCTCTGCAGGGGCTTATTCATACCAAGAACAACTGTATTTTTTCCAAACAATAACAAAAATGTGTTTCTTGCCTGTGGATTAAGAAAAATCTCAAGATGAAGACCAGCTTCCCAGCTCCCTTCCTGTTCAAATTGTGAAATTGGCCTGAAAAACAAGGTTTTTTCTTTCCTTTTTCTGAGCCATTCTGATGCTCTGTGCTGTAATGGGCTTTCCTTAAAAAACGGAAGCTGTGAAATGCTGGTTCTCTCTATTCCAGCTGTTCAGGAATAAAGATAAAACAAATGTCAAGAATATCACAATAAATCCTGAAAGCTACAAAAACAATGGGAGGGGAAGAGTGATCAGAAGCTGTGCAGCAAGGCACAGATGGAAAAAATACCCTGGGGGCTCCTGCAGCTTTTGGTGACTTTTCTTTTGGAGCCTGTCCTGTGACAGCTACTGACACTGGTGGAGGGAGCAGGGAGAAGGAAATTCACCCTACAACCACAGGGTACTACCTGCCTCCCCCTGCTTTTAGGTCTCCAGAGGTAAAACTGGGGACAAAAACACCAATTACTGTTTGTGAATATCTACCGGATACTAGTGGATGTTAAAATTATGAAATTATGCTAATTTTTCAAGAATGGGCATAGCAGGTCCTGAAATTCCTCATGAATCTTGTAGCCATGTCTTTGTTATGGGTTTAAGTTTGCCACAGCAAGTGATCTTCCACTTGCCATGGGTTTTTAGTGACAATAATTGGGGCTCTGCTTCCCCTGCATTTGTTCATAACAGGTTTGTTACATAAAAGCTTTTATTTTAACAAGGACGAGCATCCACAAAAACATTTCAGAGACAATAGAATCTGAGGTTGTAAATACATTCTTGTGACCTTATTAAGAGGAAGAGAATTTTAGTTTGAGAAGAGGAAAAGCTTGTGATCAGGCAACTGCTGTTACAATAATAACAAAAGAAAACAGAAAATTACTGTCAGATTGATTGTTTTGGGAGTCTTTGTCCGGCCCAATGGTGCCTCTTTATGACAACCTTTATTTCAGGACAGGATAGAACCTAACTAAAATATAGAAGCATCATAACTAAGGAAAGTTTGTGTTAAATTTTTATTTACTGTATTATTTGAAGAAAGGACTACAAAAAATTACTTTAACAATGCAGCAATTGAACTAAGTGCAAGAACTTCCAGCTCTTATCAAAATGGCTGTTTCACGAAGGATCACAAATATCATGATTATTTATGTATCATAGTTCCTATCAACCTAAAAGATACATTAAAATTGTGATGAGGTTTAAGTAGCTCGAGGGTGTTGCTGTTACTAATTAACCCTGCAAGCAGCACCAAAGATCACTGCAAAAGTCATTTAGTGCCTCCAACCTGGAAATGTGTGAATGTTTGGGTTTTTTTTTTCCTGGCTGTCTTAGGCTGGAAATGGGTTTTGTATTCTATCCCTATCTGATGGATCAGTTCTCTGCTGTCCATGGGGCAGTTTTTCCTTTATCTCTTCCACAGCCCATCCTCCCTCCAGGAGATCTCTTCTGTTCATGGCCAGTGAGTGTCCCTGCAGGGCTGATCAAATTCCAGCATCCCATGGGGAGATGCTCCGCCCAGGGCAGGAGCCAAGCATTCCTACCTGGATCCAATCTGAGCCTGGAACTGCACAGCAGCCTCTGCCCACTGCATTCCCAGAGGAGCAGCCTTCTTCTGCCCTGCATTCCCAGAGGAAGAGCAGGCCCATCTCCAGCAGCTCTGGAGCTGAAATTTTTCTGAAATGTTTTTTTCAGCATGTCATCACACCAGGTTTTGGTTTGCAGGGATTTTATCTTGCCCTTGTCATTCTTTTGTATACACAGGGCAAGCACACCACACTGAGAAACAACATTGAAAGCTGGAAGTTATTTTAATTCAGTGAGAGACACTGATGGAGAGGAAGGCAAGTGGAAATAAGGCCCAGAGAACTATAGAGAACTATTCTTACTATTCATGTCCGTGTCATTGAAGCTTGTTTTCCCTAGATGCTGAATTACATCTTCAGCCAGAATATTTGAACTCTGTTCCACTGACATCAGCCTTGTCCCATTGCCCTGACTTAGAAAAGCTTAGGGTCTGGCTCACTGTTATATCCCAGCCCTCAATTTAACAGAGGCTTTTCCTCTTCTAAAATTTCCTTTGCTTAAAATTTAAAGTTTACTTGTTGGTGTGAAGATGCTTTGGAAAGAAGGGCTTCTGACAGACCTTGAGTCTGCTGCCCAATTAGTTCTCTTTTTGAGGGAGCTTTACAAATTTTAATTACAACATTTCTGTAAAATCCTTGAAGTATTATTTAATGCATTTTCTTACTTTTCAAGAGGAAGGAGTAGCTGTGGCTCAACCACAAAACCAAAGATATTTGTTTAAAAAACATATAATAGATTTTCTGCAATCCATATCCACATTCAATGAGTATGCAATGTGTTTTCTGGTCTGTTTGCAAGGCTGGTGATGTGTGATGGAAGCTCAAGCTGTAAATGAAATTCATTCCTGAAAGAATAGGTGACAAGGCAGTGTAAGATTTAATTCCCATTGCATGAATCACTTCATTTGCACATGTCTCTTTGCACTTGATTGGACATACTGATATTTTAAATGCATTACAAATTTAATCAAAAGCATTAAAGAAGACACACAACATTGAAATTACATCCAGGAAAACATCTGGGACTAGGGAGGGGGAACTATTCTTGCATAAAAACGAAAGATTCTGTACTTTCATAAATTAATTGAATAAACAAAGGCATATTGAAGCTCCTCAGGAGATTATGTAGAAGGTCAACCCATGGCATTTCCCAGACTGCAAATCCATGCATTGATCTGAAAAGGCTTTTGTATTTCAATAACTCCTGGGGTGACTCCATTGGACTTTTTCCTCTGCAGTCTGTTAATAGTGCTGAAATGAGATCAGGAGGACTCTTCCCATGTGCAAAGTCATTCAGAGTTGTGTTATCAACTTTGGGGGGGCTGTAGGTTCAGTCCTGCAAAGTTCATTCACACAGATAAATCCATTTTACCCCTTGAGGAACTCCAGCTCAGAAAGGAACAAGGCCTTGAGGTGAGGTTGATAATAAAGTGATTGTTTTACTGGCCAGATAAAATCCCCTGAAGGTATGTGAAGCTCTGTTCTTTAACTTCCTGTACAGTACACAGTCTTCCTCATGTTTATAAATTGTATTCTCTCCTCTTGAAACCAAACACCAAAACACTTCTTCTTCCTCTCCAGATTTTCTCCATATGGAAAACATCACAGACTAGGACAAAAGCAAGAAAGATTAGAAGATAGAAAGTTGATGTTTCTATTTAGCTGACTAGATAATTTCAAATATTTCAGAAAGGGCTGTCTCCACCACCCACTCTATGTTACAGCTACTTCTCTGATTTTTTTTCCCCACAATTTTAATTAGTGACTGAATAGACTAAAATAAATCAGAGAAGCAAAATGAATATACATAACTTTCTTACTCTGTGCGGAATCTGCACAATTACATTTATGTGTTAGAATACCATTAGAACAAAATTTTTAAGGTGAAAACATCAAAAATCTCATGTTTGACATTGTTTAATGAAATCCCAGGTGTGCAGTGCATGTTGAAAGAAATAATTTGACAAGTTTATATGAAAAAAAGGTGGTGACTTTACTTGCAGCAGATCTGATTAGAATTTTCATTCATTGCTTAGGGAGCAGATTATCATATTGTAAGAGTTATATAAAACTTAAATATTCCTGAGTAACTTCTTGAACTCTAAAAAAAAATTAAACTCCAAGATGTCTGCCAATAGATTTGTCTTAAATTCTTATGCTAGAGGCCTTTTCTTATCTTTTCCACTCTTAGCTGAGGTGTCAATACTGAAATCTAAATAAGGAGGCAAATACTCAGTACTGAACAATTCTAAATCAGTAGTGAGGCAAGTAACACCAAGAATTTCACGGACTTTGTGCTTCAGGATGACCAAATAATTTTGGTTGAAAATGTCCAAACACATTCAGCCTGAGGCATAGCCTGAGTCTGGAGAACTTGAGTCTTAGTGGCTTCAGTTTTTTATGAGTTTCCTGGACTTCAAACAAGACCACATAAATCGGAAGTATTATGCAATCTTAATAATAGGTTATGTTACCAATTTGCTCACGACAAACCAGTCAGCATAACTGAAATTCCTAGGTGTACTGTGGTTATTAAAAATTAGTGTTCTGTGACTTGCTGCTGGACTTCCAGCATAAATTTATTGGGGGAAAAAAAGAAATGCTTTTGCTCTTTAATCTTGATTTCCTTCAATTTTCTCCGAACATTAATGGATCATATATTGCAAAAAAAGTTTTAGTTGCACTTGGCTTCTTATTTCATCCCCATAAGTAATTGCTGTTTTTTAAGTGATGGTTTCTGTAAGCTTTAAATGAAATCATAGATTCAGGGACATTTTCATTGTCCCAGGCTGCTCAGAGACCCATCCAGCCTGGCCTTGAACACTTCCAGGGCTTAGCCAAGATGAAGCCAATGAACAGAGACTGTTTTTTCACCAGGTGAGATGACATTGCTCTGGTTGTATGAAAGGTGTTTAAAAATGGCCCTGGTAGCTACTGTGACTAATTCAGGCATATCATCTATAGAATTTACTACCTACAGGCACCAGTCTGTAGTACCTTTTTTTTTATTCTGAGGATGCAGATGGAATTCCCCAATAAATTGGCCACTGAGATGAAGTTTTTCTTGTGAAAAAAATTTTCTAAATTAGCCAAAGCAGGCCTCAGGCCCAGACAACTGGAAAAGCGAAATAATGGCTGCTCCAGCAGTAGCAGGGCCTGGGTTTAGCTTGATGCTCTTGCATGTAACTCAGAATGGTCCTGAGTTGGTCTCAGGGGCTGACCCTGAGGCACAAAATGAGTGTTTTTATATCAGGGGTGCATTTGTCCTGCAGCTAAATTAAGTATGGTTAACCTGGGTTAAAAGAGCAGTGGAAGAAGTTTATTGGATTTTTAGCTATTTGAGCAGATGAATTCAAGGTCAGATTCTCCCACAGGCTTGGAATTCTACTGAGAGCTCAGTTTAAATGACAGATTTCACTGCTGTAAACTGGGGTGACCAACCTAGGCTAAGCACTCCCAAAAAAGGTGTTCCTTCAGCAAGGGCAGATATGAAGCACATCCCTGTAAAATATGACTGAAGTGTTGGAAAGCTTTTCTTTTGGAGAATTGATGAAGTAGCCATGACTCAGAGGCTACTCAGGAAAATATGGTTTTAGCCCTGAGCTCTGCATGCTCAGCTGCTCTACTTTGCTTTCCTGTTTTCCACTATTCCCATGGGCTATCACAGTTTTTCTTTTTTCCTTCATCTTCTGCTCAGTAGGGATATTTTGGGTCTTTTCTTGAACTTACCTGCTGTAAGAACAATGTTCAAAGCAACTTTAGACAGCTTTGATATGGTCCATTTTCAATAAATTAATAGTGTTAACATGCTACACTTCCTAAATTAATTTTCAAGACTTATTTTCACAAAGAGTAGAATTCAGTGAGGCATCTCTGAATATCAGGAGATCTGAAATAATTTCCAGGTTCTGCTACTGCTCTGCTGTGAGCCACTGAGGCAGGTGTCTGCTGTCACAGCTCTCTCACTGTGGATAACATCTGTGTTCAAATACCTGCAAATCTAGATGAGAAGTGTCATACTCAGGATAAAATGTGGCATAGCAAGAACATGCTGCAATGTTTTATAAACAATTCTGAAATGTTTGAAAGGTAGTGCTTGTAGTACTGGGAATATGCTTTTACTACATACTTACTTTGGGTTTTTTCTTTTTTTTTATGTTTTTTGCTCTGAGTTTTGCTGACATCTCCCATGTGTTTCAGGGCAGTTGGGGCATGTCTCACTTTTTATATTCACAGCCTGTTTATGAATCAAAATGAAGAGATGGAGCTACTGTCACAAAGCCCCAGCACTTATATCAGAGGTTGATGACCAACCAATATACAGTAACATTTTGAAAATCACTTCCCCCTAGGTGTTGACAGGTTTCAGGGATTAAAAGTTAATACAAGGTGTATAATTCCATTTCCAGTCTTGCAATTCCTCCTATAATAATAATAATAATAATAATAATAATATACTGATTATTCTTTTAATTTTAAGCTTCTTGGCCTGTTTCTGGGTGGTGCTGGATATCCACTGCTTCCAAGGAAATCAGAGTTGTGCATGCCCATTCCCTCTCTGCACTAAATGTCTGGAGCACCAAGCTTTGTGTGGTAGCTGGTCTATGCATTTTGTTTTATTCCAATTAGGATAATTTGAGTCATTTTTGTGACTTATTATTTAATGCAGACTTCTCTGTTAAGTGGCTGAACTGCCTATCACTGCCTATAAAATTTGGCAGGATAATGATGACTGCATTTAATTCTGTTCCTGGGTGTTTTCAGAATTGAAAGCAGATGCAGTCTGTGGTGTTAGGCCTGAATTCACAGAATCATAGAACAGCCTGGGTTGGAAGGGACCCTGAAGATCATCTCACTCCAACCCCTGCCATGGGCAGAGACACCTTCCATTGTCCCAGGGTGCTCAGAGCCCATCCAACCTGGCCTTGGGCACTGCCAGGGATGAGACAGCCCCATCTTCTCTGAATAACCAGTTCCTGTGCCTCATTATCCTCACAGTAAAGAACTTCTTCCTAATACCCAATCTAAACCCATTTTCTGTCAGTTTGAAGCCATTCCCCCTGTCCTTTGTAGAAATTCCCACTCCTTTTTTGTAGGCTCCTTTCAGGTACTGGGAGGCCACTATTGAGTCCTTTCTTATTTGTGGTACTTCTGGGTGAATCTTTGTAGAGCAGAACAAATTTTTTATATTATTTCCTTAAATTGCACCCCTGTGTGGTATTGCAAAATTTTGTCTGCAAATTACTGACAAAAATGAGATTTTATAGTCATGGATAGCAAACTATTGTCATGCAAGACACTGGTTTACCAAGAGTGACTAGAATTTCACCTCCACAGGCTTGGCTTTATCCCTTCCAGAACTGATGTTTGAATAGCAAAGTTTTTAACTTTGGAGCTGACCTTTCCCTTAGAATACAGCAGACCTGGGTTCCACATGTGTCATGCACACCCATTTTACTTTGTTTAAATCTGGTCTAAGTTTGAGGAAATTTTTAGAAGCAGATAAAAATCAATCAAGTTCTGCACACATTTAGTTTTCATTGCTCAGGCAAATTCTCTGCTGAGACACACTGCTGTGGGAGTTTTAGAAAACCACAAGAAGAGTCAACTGAACTCATCACTGTATTTCTTTGTAGCTGGTACTGATGTATGTGAAAATTCAAAGTTTATTATTCACATTAGAAGGTAAAATATTTTTCAGCTTGTACATAGAAATGATCTTCCTTGCGTGTGTAATTTGAGAGTTTAGTTAAAATAATGAAAAGTCAATTCTGTGAAGGGAAATAAGGTTATTCTTTCAAATAAGAGCTGGAGGAAAGGTTCTACACTAAAGTTTCATGTGTTATTTGCTGACAGAACATTTTTAAGGTTTTGGGTTTGGAGTTTTTTTAGTAATCTTCAAAGAGCCTTGATATTTTTTTCTGTAATTTCATCAATTTCTGCACAGAGAGTAAGTGCCAGAGTCTGAAAGGCAGGACTGCTGGGAGTTTGGGTAAGCAAGGCACAGGTGAGGGACTCTGGGCCTGCTGAGTCTTTCAGCAGAAAAATATATACAAACTGGAGCTAGAGAAACAGCAAAAAGATTGTTAATCATAACCTCTGGTGCCTTGTGCCATTTGGAATGAATCTTATTGAGCAACCTGGTGCCCTTTCAGTTGAACTGGAGCCCTGGCCAAATTCCAGATCTGTGTCCTACCTTACAGGTTTGTTTAAGTCTATAACCAAAGACTAAACCTGTGATTCACCTGTTACTTTTAACAGATCCCAGTGTGGCTCTTTTGTGTTAACAGAAGGAGATCCTGGCACTGCACCTTGGCTATCTTCTTTTGTGGAGGTGCTCTGAAAATTTGAGTTGAGTTGGAAAGGAATTCTCACTTTTTTCCAAGTCTGGCCAAATTATTTTCCAGGGTGGAGAAGAGAGTACATTTTATTGTAGGAAGAACAGGTAGTATTGCCTGGATGAATACCTTTGCTTCCTTTATGGAGCAAGTTTATCAGAGCTGCAGTGGGGACTCCTGATGGTTCATATCCAGGAAGGAGCCTCCCTCTAGCTGAGTCCGTGGGAGCTGCACTAACCTTTGTCTGCTGAAGACAGCTGTTTGCATATCTGTCATGCCTTTGAAACGCCAATCAACACATTTTACATTTTCAGTAGCTTTTTAATATTCTCAGAAGTTCACAGGTAACGAATGAACCTATTTGTAATTCTGGCTGGGGTCGATCTCATTCAGCTGAAGGAGCATAACCTGCAGCTCTCGTTGTTTCCAGAAACTCACAGCATCCATTTTGCAGTCAAAACCAGGTGATACCCCTTGGAATGATGGTTGCTTGGGGTGCTGGCTGCACTGTGCCAGTTTGTGTGCTGCTCTTCCACTCTTCATGCACCTGTCCTGGTGGGGTGACAGCACTGGCAGTGTGATGCTGCAAACCAGCTCAGGCACAGCCTGTGCACAGAGGCTTTGGTCCTCTCACTGTGGTGCCTTCATGTGTGTCACTGTCATATTTTCTGAAAAATCCCTTCGCCAGGATTTCTTCTGAGAAGTTGAGAAGCCTCAGAGAGAAATGTAAATAATAATTATCTGATTCACTTCTCTTGTGTTTGGCTGCTTTGGAATGTGGTCTGGAGATGGTTTTTTTACTTCATGACCAATCACTGTCCAGCTGTGTTGGTCTCTGAGGAGTCAGTCACCAGTTTTTATTACTCATTCTTAAGCCTTCTGATGTATACTTTCTCTACAGTTCAGTATAGTTTTATTTTAGTATAGCTTTCTTATAATATATATCAAAATATAATAAGTTAGCCTTCTAACAATATGGAGTAATTTAATCATTCCTCCTCTGTCTGGGGAACCCAGAAACGACCACAAATGTGAATTACGTGGTGGGAGAAGCACAGGTTGAGTCTCCACAGCATCTGCTGGGCAGTGAGAGCCCAGATTAGGAGATGCAGGAGCTCAGGGGTGGCGTTGGCTCTCTGGTTTTGTCAGGGTGCATTTGCAGAAGAACAGGGAAAGCTGCTCTGGGCTCAAACACTGAATCAACGGTGCCTATTGAACTTCCACTGAATATTAACTTCTACTGCACTTGGCAAACACACTTAGCAAGGGGTGATCCTGCCAGCCCCAGCTATTGATTGTGGGGCAGAGCTGCTGCAGTTACCTCTGCCAGCTCTGCCTGAGGGCAATGCCAGGTGGGTGCCCTGACAGCTTCTCAGTGTCACGGTGATGAGGGCTTGTGGACTGTTCTTTGTCTGATGTCAGCTGGTTCCATTTGCCTTTTGAGATAAAGCCATCTTTTCCTGCTCTGGTGGTAATTGTTACTATTGAATCTGGTTTGTGTTGTGCTTTTTTCTTTTTTCTTTCTTTTTTTTTTTTGTTTGTTTGAACTATTCTACAATGCCGATTAGATTAAAGGTCAAGTTTGGCAGTCTCTCTCCATAAACTCTAGAGTAAGCCTTTCTGATATCAAAGGGATTGTTTGGATGGAACTAGTGGGAGAATTGGCTCCTGTACTCTTGCTCAAGAGAAGTCAAAAGGTTGAAGTCCACCTAAAGATTCATGTTATCATCAGAAATGCAAATAAAGGAGATGGGAGTCACGAGGCTGGATGAGGGATGATGGGTCAGCATCTTGGGCACTCCCAGGTGATGGCATGAGGAAATCCCCAAGGCAGCTTTCAGGCATTGGATCTAGGGCTACCATAAATTCCTTAATTCAGTGCACTCTCTGCAGTGAATGGGACCACAGCAGAGTGAATTTTTATTGAGATATTTCTTGTCCTCCAGGCTGGAGAGGGGAGGTGAGACATCCTGTGCTTGTACCCAAATTTGCCATGCAAATCGTGCACTCTTCTCCCCTGAAGTAATTCCTTTGACTGCAGTCCACTAATTTACATTTCAGCATCACTGAGCATCCAATGTCCCATTTCATGGCATTGCTTTGTTGAAGAGTATTAACTCTGCAATATCAGAGATCAATTAATTAATTAGACCTTACCTACATAATGCAGTAATAATAGCCATCACATATTCCCTGATTATTCTTCCTCTCAAAGAAGCTGTGCCTTGGAATGGGTAGATCTGCACTTTTTGAAGTTTGCAGAGGTTTATTTTTGAATGACAGGGCACTTCAGAGTTCTAATTTGCATGACTCTGCTTTGCTGTGATCAGGACTTCGAGGAGCAGGGAAGCAACCTTTGAAAGCTGGTTCACTCGCACAGCTGGCAATAAAAGCTGTGTGTCAGTGAGCATTATGGACCTGATAAGAGTCTGTGACTTGAGCTATATGAAAAAGTGAAATGAACTCACGCTCCTACTGATCATGACGTGCAAGGTCAGGACAAACTACTGAAATATTGGATTGCAAATACGCTCTTGGCAGTAAAAGTCCTGACTCAGTACAGCTTGGTCATTATAGGGAAGCACAGAACTGTGCAATAAAACCAACACTGTGTTTGAAATTAGCTCCTAAGGAAGGGTTATAAATCTGAAGGAAGTTTAAAAGTGATTTTTTTCCTAATGTTTTTCCTTAGTGTTCTGTAGTTCTCATTTCTGTGCCTTTTTTAATTGTACACTTCACCTCAGGAGTGGTCACAGCTGAGGACGGGGGTCCAGCTGCAGCCCAAAAGATCAATGAAAGGGATGGAGAGGCAATTCCCTTTTCTTTTGGGTGCGTGTGTTGGTGTCTTTTTTCAATACAAGTGATGAATATGAAAGCAATAAAGGCTGAGAAGATAAAAAGCTGGGGTTTGAGAGAAAGAGCTACTTCCCATCAGGACACTAAACCCATGAACGTGCTGTCAGTGAAACTGCTGGAAGCAAAGAATGGAGTAGAAGTAAGTTGGGGTTTTTTTGTGAAGCTGCAGGATGATAAAAGCAGGACAGTGGACTTAAAATTGGAAAAAGAAAATAAAAGCAAGCCAGGGGTTAGGTTATATCCTGTCCATAAATTTCATGTGCTCTTATAGCCATTTTTAAATGCTTTTAACTCCAGTAAAACAATGGTCCAAAGGACTGAAGAGTTTTCCACATAAGTGGAAACTCCACTGAAGTTAAAAGAGCTTTGGTATGAATTCTTCCTGAATGACTAATCATATTTGATCATTTCATTAGACTCCAAGAGGAAGCAGAAATGGTGGGTCTGTTTGTTCTCTCATCTGCAAAAGATGGTGGCCTTATCATGTTTCAGTGGACAGCCTAAAACTGATTTATGCTCTCAGTTATCTGAATGAAAGGCACTGGCTTTGCTGCTGTTCTTCTAGTTCTTGGATGCTTGCTGCTTTCCTAGTGGCTTCCAGAAATGGAAAACTTGATTAGTAGTGACTGTACAGATAGCTGAAGAAATTACAATTTAAAAAAAGGGAGTGACAGGTCTAGCCTGGAACACAGAGCAGCAGAGCTCCCTTGATTTAGGAGTCAAATGGCCCAGGGTGGAATTTGTTCTTTCTTTACCCCACAATGCTGTGTGTCAAAAGGACATTAAAAAAGGAAATAAAGCCTAGGAAAACCAAATAAACTTAATTCTCAACCCTCTTTAGGCACAGCTGCAGCAGTCCTTTTGTGCTAATGTTAACTGGTTTGCTTGTGGCTGCAGTCACTTCACCTCTCCTATTTGCACTTAAAGAATGAGAATTTGAACTGAATTTGCTGGGAGATGGACTTCCAGCTCCAGGAAGGAGGCTTGATGTTCTCCCAGCCCAAAGGTTAAGGCTCTAATCCATCCCCTGGAGCTAAAAACAAGGTGGTGCTAAACCCTTCCCACTCCTTACAGAACACAATTGTTAGGATATTTTGAAATTAGTAAAGGTTACAGTTAAAGGCTTCCATTCACACATCTTCCCTGTTGGCTCAGTTGCTGCCATTGTTCTGATTTTGAGATCACAAAGATTCTGTAAAATCATCTTATTTGTCATGACACTACTGCTATTCACAGCTTGGGGAAACACCATCCTCCTCCTCCTCTTCCTCCTCCTCTTTGGCATGGCTGTAGCAGTTACTGAACTTGAACTCACTGTCAGTCCTTCATCAAAATCCATCCAGGGTGCTAAAAGTGCCTCAGCTACCAACGAGAGGCAAACATTGCATGGATATGTGTCTATATATATTATATTATATGTGTTTATATTCCATTGCATGAATATGTGTGCACACAAATGTTCCCCTTGGGTTCCCTATGTCTGTTACTTTGACTGAAAACCAGATTTATGAGGTCAATTGAAAGAAATTACAGAAGAAATTGCTTTCTTCTCACATCATCACACTGTTTTTTCTGAGCACCTCTGGTCTAGATCTTTATGTAAGAGCTTTTCTTTCCTGCTCATCTGTCCAGCTTTTCTGTCTATTATGCCACAGCAGAAAGGATACAAAGAAAGTTCTTGATTTGCTTAACTGAATCAAAATCAAGTGTGGTTTGGCCACGTTCATTTTAGGTCTCCATTATCATGATGTGCCTGGCCTTTTTACTTAGCTAAATTGCTCTGTGGTTTGAGTGGTGAGGAAAGAGTCCTGACGTGTTTGTGCCGTCCAACTTTTCAACACCATCCTCTACGTTTCTCATAAGAGCACACTTGGAAAGAAAAATCCCTTGTTGCCACGTGCATAGATTTTAGGCAGATTTTTCCAAGAGCAGGCACCTTAAGAGAGCAGGAGCTGAAGATTTTTTGTCTTCCTGAAGAACTGGTTGCAGCTTCAAAGTATAGTTTTATCAAATATTTAATGAAACCCTATACAGCTGTTAGTTGTTTATACAAGAAGAAAGAACTATGTAATTTAAGTCAAAATTGTGCAAAGCTGAGCCAAAATATGTCCATAACTTGCAGCTCTAAACCTTCTTGTCTCAAGGCTATCTTCAAACAGAAACCATAAAGTTCAGTCCTATAAATGTTACTGATTATATAGTTGATGGATTTTCCAGCCTGATAATTACTGAATTCAATGTACCTACCAAGCTCCTATGGCCCACTTCTTACACAGGTAACACTGGCAGATTTTTAATTAGCTGGGCTGAACCATTAAGGACATTTTCTATCCTGTGGAATAAAGTTTGTGGGCTAACCCTGTGAGCCAGACAGTTAAATCATTGGGGTGTGTGGGATTCCAAACCCATCTTTGAGCCCAAACTCCTGTGCCTGGGAAGGAAAGGGAAACCCACAGTAAGGCTGCAGAGGGGTATCAAAGCTCCTGAGTCCTCAGGCTCATTGGGGAGGCAGCAGCAGGAGATAAAAATCTACCAGGCAGCTCAATCAGTAGCTCAGCAGTCCCCAAATTCCCCAGCTTTGTGTATCAAACCCCAAATCACAATTTGGCAAAAGACTCGCTCCTAACAAACGAAAACTTCTGTTGCACTTCTTTCACTCACCCACCCTGCCTTCTGATGGATTTGTTAGAAGATGGAATGTAATTCTGAGCACAAAAGTTAAAGTTTTGGAAAATAGGTTGGGTTCTACTCCACAGTTCTGACAAAGAAAAATCAGACCTTAATTTCTCTGGATTTTAGTAGGGAGCTTTGCTCGTTAGGGAGTACACTGACACAAAAACAGCCATGAGTCTTTCTATAAAAGTGCCTTTTAGGTATAATTCACCACTGCTTTTTTAAAGACGTGTTTTAAACACTCTGAGGTTTAGTCAAAATAATGGAAAACTTGAATATATATATTATTATTGGTCCAAGAACAAGAAATTTCAATGTAAGACAGCACAGATAACATGATATCATTAATTGAAACAAGAATATTAATCTAATCTTTATATAGTAATGCATCCAGAAGCAGAACTTCTGGGCCTTTGAGCTTGAACTTTATAAAATATTCGTGTTCCAATAAGAAGTATCGCATTATCTATCTTGTCTATTTAAATGTGTGTTTTAAATGATGGATTAGTGGTTATTTTGGGTGCATTTTTACTGTGTTATTATCTTGAGTCTCACTTAACTTAGGCAACTGTTTTCAAAGCTATAAACCTGTACTCTTTATATGCCAAACTGAACCATGATCTCCTTTTTTCTCTATGTTTTAGTCACACTTTCAAATAGTTTACACAGTCCCAGAGTGTTGTATTGATGTATTCTTGATTTGGCTTTATTATATTTTACTTACTTTTGTCAGCAAGAGAAAATACTTTCAAGAAAAGAGAACAGCTTTTAAAGAATTTTATGCAGAAAGACAAGGGAAAAATAACTAAGAGCTCTCATAAAAGGATTATTTCTGGAAATGTGTTATCTGTGGAGACATCACAGTCATTTTAGTGCAGTGGAAAGATTGTGTTAGCAATCACTGCCTCTATCAGATGCTGCATGACTGATAACATTTGTGGATCCCAATCCTTTGACTGCACTTTTTGATTGTTTGATTGATCAAAAGCTTTTGATTTTTGAGACTAGGAGTAAAACAGGAGTAATTGTGGCAGAAGGGAATACTTGCCTAGTACCCTGATCCTTTTAGTGGTGGTATTCCCAGGGATCAGGCCTTGAAGGGGGGCACTTAGATGCTTAAATAATGCAGTTCCTGACCTTTTATCGCCACTGAAGTGAGGGTGTTGGCTACTGCACAGAAATGTACTAAACCCAGCAGATTTCTCCCTAACAAATCTAGCTGGGAAATGTTAGATGTGTAGGTCAGCATTTAATTTTGCCATTTGACAGGGGAATGAGAAGTTAGAGAACTTTTCCACCTGCACCAGTCTGGGTTCAGAGAGAGTTTGAAGAAGGGATGCAAATTTCCCTGTTGCACTGACAAGGAAATCCTAAGCAGAACTACCTTGGTAGCTTTTCCCAAGGTTCCACCAGGGGATTTTGGAGCTGCTGCCAGGCTTCCCTAAGAGATGGGGGCTGTCCCAGAGATGTGCAGAGCAGAGCATCTCCCCTGCCAAGCCTGACCACTGTGTGGGCTGTGGCAGCTGGCTCTGGGCCTTCTGCGGAAATGAAGCTTGCAATGAGATTTCATCACTTCATGGCCACAAAAGGCACAGCCCTGCTGGGGGAATGGCAGAGGGCTGCAAGATTTCACTGGGGCCTTTATATGGTGCTTTGTTTTGTTGTTTTTTTTCATCAGATGTTTTCAGAAATCTGACATCTCTGGAAAATACTTATAGGTTTTAAGAGCTGGTTTGCTGATAAAGAAATTAAAAATTACAATGTCTGACTACATACTGTGTTGGTTAAGCTACTGATGTGTGGTTGGACAAAGACAATATGCAGATAGATTTCCCCCCTTTCCCTACTTTTTCCCAAATTCCAGTTGAAATAGTAGCCCACTCTCTGGAAGCACAGCTTCTCCAAGAGCTTTGTATGCCTGGACAGCTCAGCACGGTGCACTCCTTTGATTTTTGATAATGGACTCCTGATTTAAAAATTTAAAATTTTTAGAAAATGTTTAGAAAGGTTTAAAAGGTTTTAAATAGCTTGAATAGCAAGAGATGTGTGCATCTATAGCCTTCCTTTCTGGTAAATTCTGCAGTAGAAATTCATCTTCGACACTTTCAGGAGGTGCTTTCACATTGTGATATACCACAGAGTAAGCTCTGTAGGTTATCTGCACATATCCCGTGCAGGATCCAGTGCTAGGAAACAAAGAACAACTGAAACTGTCAGGAAGCCAGCAGCAAAGTTGAAACCACAGGAAAAAACAATTAGGAACAATCCTAAAGTTGCCATGTGTGCCATAGATCTGTTAAGCACTGTGTGAGAGCTTGAACTGGAGCTGGGAAAAACCCAGAATGAATCAGATGAAGGGATGTCAGTGATCAGCTGCAGCATCCCTGCTCAGCTGTCAAATGCTCCTGGTGCAGGAATGGGATCTCAGCAGCTGAGCAAGGAGCCGAGGCTGGGAGGTGTAAGGAAAAACAGCATCTGCCACAGAATTGCTGCTTTTGTGGTTTCCATCCCTGCTGCTCACTTTTGGGCTTCAGATGAGGAACCTTTGGGGCTCCCCTGCATCTGTGGGAAGTGAGCAGACCCTGCTGCAGCTGGGCTTGTGTTTGGCAGCCTGAATGTCACATCCTCTGTGACATTGGGGAAGGGAGTCTGCAGGAGAAGCTGCTTCCACCTACATTTATCCTGGCTCCTTCCAGTTATCCATTCCTAGATAAATTCTCCCAAACCTGGTGCCAAAACTGTAAGGTGCTGGTCAGTTTTTGTAAGGCTGCCTGAATGACTCACCTAATTTCTCAGATTACTGATAAAACAGGGGGGAAATTAAAGAAAAAAATCATCCTAGTAGGATTGAAAGCTTTTGGCTAGCTGAACTGTCATTTTGTAGGCACAATTAGTTCTGGCTGAGGTGGGTCTGTGAAGCAAGAGGCTGAACTCATGCTGAGGTGTCTTGGGTTGGATTAGGGGGATTCAGGTTGATGAACAAAGTCCTGACTGTAGGAATGAATGAAAACCTGGCCTCACACTCCCCATTCCTGACTGCAGCAGTTCTTGCCTCTGGATGGAGGGCCCTAATATGTCAGTTTGCTGGAAAGCAAAAGAAAGGGCAAAAGGCTACTCTAGTCTTCCAGTGAGTGTCCAAAATTTAGAAAACTTAGTAGGGTAAGGAAAATGAATGGAGCTCCTTGATCAGAGTTTGTAGGTTGTTGGTATAATGAATTTTATATATTTCTATATACATTCTACAGATAGATACATATATATACACACACACTATATATATACACACACATTATATATTATATATATTATATATATCTTATATATTTTATGTATGATATATTTTATATATTTATATATTATATTTGGGACAGAGGTCTCCCAAAGCAGTAAATTCTGCAGTCAGAGTGCTTAGAAATCCTGTCAGAAAGTTGCCTAAGGGAATTGGGGATACAATAAGTAGTGAAGCAAAGACTATGGCTGAGAGACCTTAAAATCTACTTTGAGGGCGTGTTTGAAAGCAAGGTTGTTTTTGGAACCAAAGCTAAACTTTAGGAATCTAGAATTAAAGGAATAAAGGTAGAGTGCAGGGAGAGGTTGGAGAAATGTTCAGTCCTGTGGTCAGGCTGACTTTGTCAACACCTTGTTTTCAACACAACTAGTAGTAATTTGAGTCATTTATACAATTTGCTCTTGATATGTGCATACTTTGGAAGAGAAAAGTATGGTGGTTTCACTATTTGGTTAACTGCTATTAGCTAATAATTTTTTCCTATGTATGGCCTGATTCATTTTTTTTTCTGTATTAGTTACAAATCTTCCCTTAAAATTTAAGTACAAAACCCAATAGAAGTCATAGTAAGCATTGCATTGTGTCATCAGCTCTTACAGCACCAAAACCCCCAATTAAATAGAGACAGGAAAGAAAGGGAACAGCATAATAAATTGGATAGGTGCTTCTTGTTTCTATGACTGACCAGCAGGACCACAAGAAAATCTTTTAACCTTTCTTGCTGCAGTGACAAGACAATTTCAATACTTCTACTGAACTTCATTTGGCTCAGTAAATTCCTATAAAGTGCTTTGATCAGTTTGTTTAAATACAAGGCATGACTGAAGCAAGGCCTGCTTTTGATGCTGTGTTTTCTAGTGCTGAGATGAATGCTGATAGAAATAAAAAAAAAAAAAGAGGGATACAGGAGAAAGTGTTTTGCACATTCCCTATATGCTTTATCTTCCTTATTTTTCCCCAAGGAAGGAGAAGTGTAATGGCAGAAAGTAGAATATTTAGCCAGTTTTCTATAGAGGAGAAAAGCAAAATTGCTGACTGAAAAGTAGGACAATTGTACCAAAAGTAGGGCAGCTTACTGCACATTAAGTACCTTTGGATTATGTGCATTGTGCCACGCTTACTTTGCACACACAATTAGTTCAAAGTGGGACTCCCCACACGAGTTCACTGAGGAAGATTTATCTAGCAGATAAAGCTGCAGCAGCACGTCAGACAGGGTCACAACACACCCGTCAGGAAAATAATCTGGAGAGCAGCTATAACTGGCTGAGCTCATGTGGAAAAGGAAAATGTCACTGGTGCTTAGGCTTGGGATCAAATCAGATGGGAAAAATGGAGATCAGTGATGCTGGAGCAGGTCACAGAGATGAAAACTCTAAAATTTGTGCTTGGAATGCCTGCACAGCCTGCGAAGTTTTAGTGCCTTTAAGGATGAGATCATTTCAATGTTGGCAAAGAGTGCAAAAGTCAACACAATGGAGAATTTTTAAAACAGATTATTTTCATAAAGGGTTAATGGATAAATGACTTTTGGGTGTTCAGGTGGCACTTGGAGGGCAGTACTTCCAGGCACCCTTGTCCAGAGCAATGGACCTGCAGTGTATCACATGTGGGCTGATTTTTACATTCCATAAGGAAGGGTGTGGCAGCTGTGTCCTCTCAAAGTACATGGTCCAGGTAGAACATTCCTGGTTACACCTGGAAAGGAGCCCTGCTGCAGAGGAAAATCTAGAGCTTTGGGTTTGGCTTCTCACACTGCACATGGAGGGTTAGCAGGGCATCCTGAGGCTTCAAGCAGAGGCAGAAACCCAGCATGATCTGAAAACTGATTTCCTGACACAACTCCTCAAATGTTTTATCCTGTTCCTTTTGAAAGTTGGCTTTCACAGAAATATCTGTGATTTTATTCATCTGAAAACTGACAGTGCAAAACGTATGTGGGAGAGGGGAGGTGAGGGCGTATTAGGATGCAGGAACTTGGTATAACTGCAGTGCACCACTCCTTTCTTTCAAAATAAATGAGTATATTTGCAAGCAGGGCCTGCTTGGCCTGTCTGTCTGAACCAGTGACCTTCCAGTTTTGTTTGTGTACAGTCAAAATGATGCTTCTGTTGGCAAGGAGGAGGGGCCAGGGCTCCTTTACAGGGTTATCTACAGATGTAATTTTAAAAGTGAAATTTCCCTCTGTCTGTGTCAGAAACAAATGTCAGCATCCAAGGCACAGAAAGCATTTTTTCCCTTTTTTCACATAATGACTATCTGCATCCTTCTGCAAGTGAAAAATTATCACAATGCTATTTTGTTGTTTTTTTGGGTTTTTTTTTTTAATTAAGTTGTTCTAACCCTTACCCTGTTACTTTAAAGTTGATTTCTGTTCACAGTACCTCACTTGTGCAGCAAGTAGCTTCCACTTCTTGTGATTTTGCAAACATGAATGCATTCATTATGTCTTGATTAGGTGCTAGAAGGTCCAGCCACAACTATTTAGTAAGGCAGAATAAACAACTCCATTTCTGTATCTGTGCAACTTCATCAGTGCTAAGGAGTTTTACAAATGCATTGAAATCATCTCTGATTTGAGTCAAGGTTACATAAATTAAAGCCTATTTAAAAATAAGCAGTGTTTTTTCTGGCCAGCCCAAATCTCCCAACCCACAATGATACAGACTGTCATACATACAATATTTCTTCTGCTGAGCACGATATAAATTATTGCTGATCATGTTCCTCTCTGAGTGATTCTTGCCTGACTAAATTTACAGTGAGCAGAGATTCAGTTTTAAGGGAAGTTAATGGTGTGGGGAAATTAAAGAACCATGGACCACAGCTCTGGTGAAGATATGGGCTACAGTTATTAAACAAGTCAGGAAAGTAGGTAGGTTTCTGCAAGCTGAAGTGTCAGGTACGTGTAAATAAATAAATACATTAGACTGGACACCTCAGCCTTCAGATCAGACACCATCCTATAGTGACTTTGTCTGTTTTGACCTTTGTATGATGAGGATGTTCAGGGGAAGGAAGGTAGTTCATCATGCATGTGCTGAGTAAAGAGCTTCCAAGCATCATTTCAGCAACCCCAGTGTCTGATTAGACCCTTTTACCCAGGCAGTTAAGCCATTTTTTTCCCTGACTGATGACCATGGCTGGAGCTGTCTCCCCTAACTGGGGAGTTACTGAGGCACTGAAGGGGCACAATCATTTCTCTGTAACTCTGGGAATCTTTCTTTCAGCTGGTGCTCCCCTCTCTTTAATGAGTGTCCATTAACCATGTACTTCTCTTCTTCCATGTTTTTGGAATTAAAAGGATTCTTTTCTTCAGTTCATAGGAGAGGTTTGCATATTCCCATATCTGGAAGTGTCCAAGGCCAGGCTGGATGGAGTTCTGGGCAGTCTCTTCTGGTGGAAGGTGGCCCTGGCCATGGCAGGGGACTGGAACTCGATGAACCCTTTCAACCCAGACCATTCTATGATCATTATCTTATTGGTTATGGTTCTTATTGATCCTATTGTTTATGGTTGATTGTGGTTCTTATTTCTAAGAATAAAAACCACTGCCAAACATGAACATTTCAAACAGATGCAAGGATGCTTTGCTTTTTCTCAGCACAAGGCTCCTTGTACAGTGAGGAAAGCTCATTATACAGAATAAAAGTGGGATCTGTTGACAGGAACTGCAGTTTGAGTGCTATCAAACATACCTTTATTCCTTTTTCCTCCCAGTCTCTTTGCTTTCACATGACTGCTGTTCAGGATTTCACTTTCAAATAAATATTTGGCACTTGTATCCAAAAAGACAAACAAATACACAGAGAAAAATTTGCCTGAGTAAGCGAACACTCCTATTCAAAATTCTGTGGCTAGATGAACGGATAAGTGACAACAGTGATGAATAAATAGTGCCTGGGCCTGCCAAAACCCAGCATTAGAAAGTATAAACAAAGCAGCACAGAAAACAGATGGATTCATTTTAAGTTTTATCCTTTTTCAGTCAAGAGATGCTAATGAGGCCGCTTCACTTTGCACCGTGACCCTGGCACGGCGCGTGCCAGCACCAGCGAGGGGATGGACTGGAGCAGCTGCCCTCCCCAGGGCCAAGCCATTATCACCAAAACTACAGAAAACCCCAGATCTTCCTGCTGAAGAATGGCTGAAGAGACCCAGCACCGTCCCAGCCACGTCACTCCAGGTATTTGTGAGAATCTGCACTGGATTCATCGCAGAATCCAGTGGGGGTTTGCTTGCTGGGGCTGGGGGGGAGAGGAGGGGGTTGGTGCCGAGATGAGCTGAGTCTGGTGAGGTTTTACAGGCAGGGGAGCTGCTGCCTGCTTGCTCTGAGGGTGGCCAGAGCTCGGTGGGTATCGGAGGCAGGTGCAGGCAATAGACACCAGTGCCATATGGCAACTGCTTCCTGAGGAAATCAGCCTTTTGTCTGATCCTCCTGGAGCCCACGGAGCAAAGGCTGCTGTGAAAAAAACCCCATAACTTTCAGGGGTTTCAGTTTCAAATTGGTTAAAACAAATTTTGAGTATAACGAAGTTATGCTTGAAATAAAACTCTGAATTTGAAAATTATGTCTGTTTGGCAAGCTCTGGTGCAAATACCCAAAATATAATATGTCTGGACAAAAAGCCAAGAAAAAGCATGTCTTTGTCTGCACATGTGGACTTGGATACTGTTTCTAGAAGGAAATTATAAGAGAAATAACATCTCCCAATGACAATTGCCTATTCTTAAAGTTCTCAGGGGAAATTTCTAGCAGTGGGTCTCAATTTTCCTGTGGTTTCATCCCCCCCAGAGCCTGCTGCTCTTCTGCAGATTCTCCTCCCTGTGCTGCACCTCCCTGTCTCTATCTCCTTCTTCCTTGTGCCTTTGATGCTGTTTCCTTTTAGGAGAGTTGCTCCCCTGTTTTGCCCCTCAGTTTTCTCCTTGCATCATTGGCAGCTCAAACATATTTATTTCTATTAACAAAAAAAACCATTATAACTCCTCAAACACATTTATTTCTATTTAAAAACTCATTATATAGCAGTGATGTATCCAACCGGTGCTGCTAACAGATTAAATGACTTTTTCTAGAACTACCCAAAGTCACTTTTCACACATATTTTCCTTCCAGCCACTGTGAAAACTCCTTCTGGTCTTTGGTCCTGTTCTGGGAAGCTCACATGTGACCCAGGTGTAATTGTGGCCTTCACAGCCAGCACTGGTGGGATTGTTGGGACACCTGCGAGCTGGAATGTGTCTCACAGGTTGGAAAACGTGCTTTATAGCTACATAAAAGGTAAAGAGAATACAGAGCTGTAAGATTATTTTAAAGAGAAGCCAGGAAAAACTATGGCTGTGACTGCTCAGCAAGCAGGGAATTTAATTCATAAAACAAATGTGTTTGAAAACAAAAAACCAC
Source organism: Passer montanus (assembly GCF_014805655.1). Lineage (NCBI taxonomy): Eukaryota > Metazoa > Chordata > Aves > Passeriformes > Passeridae > Passer > Passer montanus. The sequence goes on from NW_024366770.1 coordinate 70,912, forward strand.
GATGCTCCCTGCTTTCTCATTGATTTTTCATGTCATATAACTCACCTTTGGTGCACTCAGTTATCCAGAAAGGGTTTTCGTACAGTAAGCTATTCATGTGTACACACATATAGATATTTGAGGTATAATTTCCCTGCAGTAACTTTGTATTCCTGCATGAAGCTAAATGAAGAATTGACCCCAATTCTTTGACTGCACAAGAGCAGGAGGCCTAATGGCTCTCCTGTGCTTAGATATATTTGCTGAAAGGAGTTTAATAACATAATAATGTTGCTGCCTTCCGCTGTCATTTCTTAGGTTTTCTATCATCTGGTTGATTGGAACGCATTCCCAAAAGAGTTCTGGTATTCTAGTCCATTTCCTAATCCAATAGTTTCATTACTTATGTAATTTTCCTCGTCCTGTGGGGGAAGGACATGCATATTATTGTTCATTCCATGCAGATTTGGAAATCAAAATCATATCATAGTCCCATTTCCCATCCTCCCTCTACTTAATTCCCTTTTATCTGGTCACTTGGATGCCATCATGCTGGTACTTTCTTACCAAGGAAGTTGTGTTATCAAATAAATCAAATTTTTTTGACAAACAGTGGAGGCTTTAGGAGATTGCACCACGTTCACCACCCCAGCTGCTGAGTTTCCCTGATTGCTGTCGTAGTTTTGTTGCACTAATCAGCCACAAGATTATAACAGTCATGTAAGGCAAGCAATTACTAGGTTTCCTGGGATAGTCCAACCACAGGGACTATTCCTAATTTAAAGGAGCTGTAACTGCCAGTGTACATGTATGTATTTCTCTTAAACATTTCTAACTATAGTTATGAAGTGAAATAATAAATTGTATTCCCTCTTGTTCTCCTGCCTAAGCCTGGAATTACTGACATCTGTGTATCATTTCAGTGGTAAATTACAGCTGGGACATGCTAACCCCAAAGTGTGAGTAAGAGCTGCTCCTAAATGATTGGAAACTTCTTGGCAATTTATCGTTGAGTTACAATAATTAGCTTAGTCTTCATTCCCTTCTGATAGCTGAGTAAAATTTGGGCTATTTTCTCAGCACCAAAGTTGATTCTTTAATCAGTGAGAAGAATGTTGTTTTTTTTTTCTGGCGAAGATTAGATCTCAACTAAAGCCTCATTTTTTGTTAATTGTCTCTCTCTTAATTGACAACTTCCTCTCCTTCTCCCCTTCCCCCATATAAGCAGAGGAGTGATGGAAACCTGGAATTAATATTTCCATGGAGATGATGTAATTTCCTGAGTTGCTCCAAAATAATCTGAATTTCAAAACTCTTTTACCTACTAATTTGAGGAAAAGTATAATAAATAATACAAATATATTAATGGCTAAAACATATTATCTCATTTTAGATAGCTGTGCCCAGTTCTGTAATAATATATTTGTGCTTGCCTGACAAGAGGCACAAAGCACAAAAAATATAATGATGAAACTCAAAATTTGTGCTGTTTTATTTTGTGGAAGCCTTGCAGTACCTGCTGCCCCATTTCCAATGAGGAAAATGGTTTACTCTTACTGAAATTGTGGCTGGAATGAGTTTCCATCCATAATCTCTCAATACAAATAAATATACACACATTTCTCTATGTCTGTGTTTATACATACATCTATCTATCCATCTAGAGGTATGTAAATATTTTTATTTTAATGACTCAAGCATGCAGTTCAATCAGCCTGCCCATGCACTGAAGTGCTGTATTTGCAAGGCAGGGAACTAAATATTGAGAGAATATGTTCAAAATTGAATGGCCTATGTAAGGTTTCTTTTAAGCTAGACTGGATGTGAAAAAATATCTGTTTCATATAAAATATTAAGAGGCAAAAGGGCAACAGTGGCCATGTAACTGAGCTGCTTGTTTTATTTCAAATACCCTGGAGCAATATCTTCTTCCCCTACTTCTACCCATCCTTTCATTCTCAAAACTGATTCTAAAGATAGGTAGTGTCAGTGTTTAAAGTGTTGTACAGTTATTTTTATATAAATGTTGTGTAAAAGATCATTTTTATTATTACATTAACATTAATTTCTATGTGTATATTTTTGTCAGTTATCAAATGTGAAAAAATTACTGTTATGATCTTCTACTAAAGTGGGAATATATTTCAATTGTTCATGATCAGTGAATGATAACAGCTGATACCATAAGTAAACTGATCATATATTATTCACTTCTGTGCCATACATTTTCAGAATCATAACTCTTATCTTAATTTGAGGGGAAAAAATTAGACACTGGATGAAAATTCCTTCACTTTTATTAATAAATTAAGATTTATAAGTAGACTGATTAAAAAATCTGTTGGGCATGTATGCTCCAAATATTGTGCTTAGAAACCTTTTCTTCATGGAAAGTGCAGGACAAACAGGTGGGTTTGATCAGCTACAATTATCTAGAGAGAGTATTTTACTTTATATCTTCAGATGATTTATCTTAGAATATTCCTTTGCAGTGACAGTCCAAGAGCAGAAATGTGTATGCAGGTAGTAACTGTACCTGTGACCACAAATGTAGGATGCAGCAAAATCTCATTTTCCCTTTGTGCTACTGCAGTCTGGCATAATCAGGAAACTCAGAAATATTTCATGGTACTCTGTGATGTAAGAACTATTTTTGTATCCTGAATGGATTTTAATGGCTTTGGAAGAAAAGTGCTCCTTGTCTATCTCCTGTGTACACAAAAATTCTGAATGTTACCAGACTGAGATAGGAATCCTGAATATTTAATGAGGATGTGCTACTGACAACCCAAAAAAAAGCAAAAGAGGCTGCACAGGACTATTTTACCATCTTTCGCCTGTTCAGTATTTCAATCTTGCTCTCTAAACTTTTTTAAATAGCCTTTCTTATTTTAAAGGGGGCTGAACGTGACTCTGGTGATGTTGGCATTGAACTCATAGTTGGGTCTTTCATGGGATTTTTTATTGTTTTGTTTTGGGGCTTTTGTTTTGTTTTGTTTTTTGTTGGGTTGGGGTTTTTTGGGGTTTTTTGGTTGGTTTTTTTGGTTGGTTGGTTTTTTGGGGGTTTTTTTGTTTGTTTTTTTTGGTGGGGTTTTTTTGTGTTTTTTTTTTTTTTTAATCTTGAAAGGCAAGTTTCACTCTGACAGTAAATTCCACTCTGGTGGTGAAATGAGGGTGAGTTCTTCCACCATTTAAGACAGTTTGTTGGGATTTTTCAGTTTGCTTGGTGGTTGTTGTTTTGGTTTGTGTTTATTGGGGTTTTATGGTTGTTTTTGGCGGGAAGGGGGTCTGGATGTTTAGGCTTTGTTGTTTTTTTCTTTTTCTTTTGTAATGATACTTCCATATTTTCTGAAAGTACTGCTGCTTTGCAGCCTGGATCTCTATCTGTTCATTTTTATTTTCACGTTTTCCTTTTTTGCATTTTTAATAAAATAAAGATCCCAGATAATATCAAAGCAGGTCTCCAGGTCTCCAGGAATATCTTCATTTCAGTCTCAGATGTGGTGATATCTAAGCACTGGCTGGGAACCTCTGTTCTCATCAGTATACACCAGCAGGTGAATTATTTTTTTTCTTTTGGGGGAAATGTGATTGTTTACCTTCCTTTTTTCACTTCCTGGGTCTTCAACTGAAGTTGATGAAGCACTGTAAATCCCACTTTTTGTTTTAAAGCACTAAGCCAGACAAATAATATTAACAAAATGAAGCAAGCCTGTTCCAAAGAAATGAAGGGGGAAAAGAAAAAGACATTTGAGAAGTTTGAGAAGTTTTGCACTTTCTCTCCTGATCCTGACATCAGCAACAGACGTCCTGTTAGAGCACCATAAAGCATTCTCTAAGCTAGAAGTCATTATCTTTTTTAATTAAAAAGCTTTGACCCCATTGACCTACAGCAATAATCTTCCATTCTATTACCTTTATATTTCCAAAGTTTGTATTCTGAAAAACAGAGTGAAGCATAAATTGTATGCGAACAAAGAAAGCCTGACCAAAAAGCAGCCTTTGAATGTTTTTTGTTAATGTTTTTTGATGTTTAAGATGACAAAAAAGTGCTCTTCATAAAGGAAGGCAGCAGTATCTGTCTCAGGAAGGGTAATGAGATTTAGATGGCATCCTGGACATTTGTATATCATCTTGGCTGAATCTCCTAAAAAGTGAATACTGAGGGGGTTGTTCCTGCCCCTAGAGCCCCTCCGGAGAGCAGTATTACTTTCAGCCTTGATTTCAGAAACTGTACTGCAAGAGCAGCCTGCCATAACTCCTGTGGCTGTGCCTGATACCCCTTCCCAGCTAAAATAACACGGGCCAGGTCAGCTTCAGGTGGGGAGGGAGAGGGGAACAGTGATTTGACATGCAAATTGCAGCCTAGCTTTAATTAACCAAGTTCAGCACTGCAGGATTTAAAGAGGGGCCTTAATTTTTATCTTTTCTATTTTTCAGATTCTGTGAATTCTGAGATTCACATGAGGGGATGGTGAGCTCTGTGCACAGAGCAGGGAGACAAAACAATTCCTGCTCCAGCTGGGCACCAAGGACAAATGATCCCAATCTCAGCCCAGGAGCACAAACCCCGTGGGCTGCAGAGAGAAAAACAAGCAGGGTGGGACTGCAGGGGCTGCAGCTGGGGTTGGACACTGAACTGCAATGTGCACATGGAGCAGAGCTGAGCCCAGGGAGAGACCCCGGCAGCGCTCGTGCATTTTGGGGCCATTTGGGTTCATCCTGGGTGCAGCCCTGGCTGGGCTCTGGTGCTGCCCAAGGTGCATCCATGGAGGAGATCCTTTGAATCAATCCCTGCTTTATTCTTTAGCTCTGCCTAATCTCTGTTCCAGGTCCTTCCCAAGGCATCCAAAGTGCCTGAGCTGGTCCCTGCATTGCTGCCTGGAGGAACGTTGTCTGCTCTTCCCCCAGCTGGCTGGAGGATTGACTGGAGATCAATCCCTGAGGATCCAGGTATCCTTGGAGACCCTCTGGGACATGCCAGCAGTGACAGCACGCTGTCCTTCCATGCCATGGGATGTTCCGAGCTGCAGGAGCAGCCCCCTGGTGCCCAGCCCTGTCTGTGTGACAGCAGCCGTGCACAGGGACATGCCGTGTCTGTGTTTGGTGAATGTTCCAAATCTGGGTCCAACAATATTTGCTCGGGCACGGAGAAAGTCTGGGAATTTGATCTTGGCATGTGCCTGGAGCCAAAAATACAATGCAGCAAGTGGGCATGGCTGAAATTCAGCCCTGTTATCCCAAATGTCACTGTGAAGGTTCTCAGGGACTTTCAGGCTCCCAGTGGACTCAGTTGTGCCAGTGGTGTCTGAATGTAATGAGCTGGACCTGTCAGATGCAAGTCCCAGCCAGCACATTAATTCACTAGCTTTACAGATGTGACTCTCTAAAAGATCTTTGTAATAGAGATTTTTGTGATTTAGACTTTGAATTACCACCTTCTGCAGTACCTGTCTCGCAGTTTGTGTGCCATTAAACATACTTGTGAGCATGCTTAGGAATGTAATTAAATTGCTATTTAATTAAATAAATTAATTGTTACTGGAGGGATACTTTATTGTCACTCAGGAAAACCTATTCGGAGGTAGGAAACAGTCTCTGATTTCTCAGTGCTTTAGCAAAAGTCCCCTCAGTTTTTCTGTAAGATAAGGTAACAAAGGCATCCAGAGTGAGGGTGTAAACTGACATTTTGTTTGTTCAAGGAACAAACTGCACCTAGGCTGGCCCTCAATCCACAGTTATCTCTTCAAAGTTTTCCTTTGTATGATAGCAGATGCCAAATTCAGCTTTTTAAACCATACCTAGAGTGAACAGCTAATAGCTTCCTGATTCACCCCTGCTGCATGCTTCAAGCTTTGCCGGCAACTTCATTTTTGAGACTGAAATTCCTATTTTTATTTTATGTAATTTTTAATCAATGCTGTTTAGATCAGTATCTGCTGCCTATGATACTTTTTTGGATTAAGATTTCATTACGAATTTGAAATGGCCCAGATTCATTTAAGAGGTTGTCTTAAAATATCTCTGATAGACTTGAGCAATTTATGATTATATTTCAGAGCCAGCTGCTGACTACAGAGTAAAATCAAAACCACCTCACAATTCACAGTTTTGTTTGGCTTAAGGTTTAAATCCAGTTCACAGAAAGGAAGGGCTGAACTCTCCACCCCAAGGTTTGTTCATCTCTTTTTCAGTTGTAAAATACTGAAATGCAATTATTATTATTATTCATGAATCTAAATGAATATGTTGCTTTTCTCCTATACAGGGCCCTGTTTTAACTAATAAGTCCTTCTGTAATTATCGTGGGTGTGCTGTATTGCTAAAATATTCAAATATGAATGATATTACAAGGAGTTCTCTGGGAGGAATAAGGAATCATGCCACAATCATAAAGAGATCACAGTTTATAGCAACTGAATGCAGATACATGGAAAAAGGGGAACTAAAATGTTTGGGATTTGTTCCAGTGTCTGCCCAGATACTCTTTATTTCATCAGTCTTTGTGGAGCAACTTCACAGTTGTTTCACATTCCCAAAGAGGAACCTAAATCTCATTCAATGTACACCTGTGTAAAGCAGATTTCATTTTTTAAAAAAGTGTCTAGTTTATTCTTTTACTCAAACAAAATGCAGCCTCGGTTGTCGTTGGCTTTTTTTCTTATTATTTAAGAGGTAAACCATTATTTTCACATGATGTATATAATTTTCAGTTTCTAAAAAGATACACTGCATGAAAAATTTCATAAGCTCTAGCAGCACTGATTTGTACCAGCATAGTCACGTGCAAAAAGCACGAAAGTTTAAGATGTGCTTTGTTTTCCTTTTATAATCTGAGAAGAAGTTTTGTTTGTTAAATGTGGGAGGCAAAATCACGGTGCCTCTTAGATTTTTGACCTACAGGTTTTTGGGAAATGTCATTGCTTTGTTTTAGTTAATAGAAATAACCATGGTTATTTAGAGGAAATAAGCAAAAATGAATGTTTATGCTCTAATTATATTAATAAATAAATTATGACGAATCCTTGTCAGTTTTTTGTTTTTTTTTTTTCCTTATTTGCATTTCAGACCTCTGGAATAAATCCATGGCTAGAGCTCAGCTTGGGTACTTGCTCTGGATGCTGAAGCTGCAGAGGTAAGAAACTGCCAGAAATGTCTTCATGTAGCTGCATTATGGTTATGGAAAGGGGTGGAAATTACTGAAGTAGTGCATTGCCAGCCTTCTGATATTTGCTGCATTCCCCTGGTGCAGATCTTCTGTACCTTAGCCCAGTATTGTGTTAAATCTGATTGCCTGCAAAAATAAAACTCTAGAATTATTTTCTGTTGTACATGGGTTTAAAAATGCTCAACTCAATGCAGGCTGTTGAGTAGACTGCATTTCATCCAGATTTAACATAAATTGGCAATCATTAAATGCTGCTTGGAATGAGATTTGTACAGCAGTGAGAAACTTACAGTCCACAGCAGACTGAAGGGTCTCTACACACTTTATGAACTCAAACTCTAAAGGCAGAAAATAGAAATGAAAACATCAGCTACAAAAAATATTGTACCATGCAGCTACTAGTTATTCAGCATTTCACTGCCTTGCGAGAGTTTTGAAAAGCAGCAAATGGTCAGACATTGTCTATAGTTTTATCATAAAATTACTTTTCTATCAAAAGAATATCTAACATGACAAAGGAAAACCCACATATTCTCCACTATTAATATGAAAATATAAATATTATTTAATAAAACCAGAAAATTCTGGGATCACTGGAATACTTAAGAAGAAACAAATCCGTGTGAAGACCATCAGACATTGGTGGACAAACCAATGCCTTATTTATTGATTCTATTTTGCACTTTATTTAGGAATGAGGAATTGTTGTTCATGTTTAAGCTACAGTTCTCCTGCCTCAATGCCTGTCAGTGCACCTGCCCTCTGAGGAAACCACTGATCATTTTGTCTGTGCAGCCAGAACTGCCCAATGTCCTGGTGGATTTCCTCCTTCTCTGCCTCACCTCTGCACATTCAGTGCTCCAAAAGCCATCCAAGCTCCTCCCTTCTGCATTAGCAGGGTGAGCAGGGTTTTCCTGGAGCTCTGGGCTGAGTGGGGATGGTTTGACTCAGAACTCATTTGGGCATGAAGGTTCATTTAGCCAGCAATGAACTGAAATGTGGCTGGAACCCCTGCTCATGTCCTAAAACCAAGAAAAAGTGATACATTGATTTGAAAAGAATTAAGAGGGAAAAAAACTACAAATGTTACTCTCTTGGGATGAGATACTGTTAATGAGAAGAGCTGCAAGCAAATTTTTAAAAACGTGAAAGAGTCAAAGAAAGTTGAACATTTTTTGAAACTTGGCACGTCTAGTTCAGGTTCTCTTGATTCTGGGCTCTTTTCACACAGCACTGAAAACATTTAGAAGCTTCCAAAATTAATGGGGATTCTTAAATAATGCAGCAGACTAAATCCTAAACTGGGGCCTGTCATTTCACATTTCTTTTAGTTACACAATGAAATTTTTAGGCTGCAAAAGAAGATCATGCAGTGCCCTGGATGCAGACATCTCTCCTGCTGGCTGGGTAAGCATGGGATAAATATGGGATGGCTGCTGCCTGCCTCCCTGCCTCCTGTGGGTATGTTCCTGTGTCCTTCCAGAAAGTTTGGGTGTCACCTGTACCCCTCTGGGATGCTACAGAGCTACAGGAGTCACAGGTACATCCCAACTCCCACATTTGGTCACCACATGAGAACAAGTAATCTGCTGCACAGAGGCACCAGGGAGGAGATAGAAAACAGCTTCTAATTAATTACTCAGGTGTTTTTCAGAAATGGAGGCACCCAAATCCTGAGCTCTTAAGAACCAGCTACCAGTGAGGTGAAACTGCCAGGCTCTGGTGTGTGCAACAGAAACAAAGGGCACACTAAGCAGTGTCACTTATCTGTGTCTTATCAAGAACTTCATAGAGGTGATGAACTTAAAATAAAGATAGCTATCTAAGTAATTTTCAGATTTTTAAGTAAGGCTGGACTACCCCCTAAATTTATTTTAAAAATGATTATTCAGGCAGTGCCAGTTAACAAAGCCTGATCCTGAGGGAAAGGACTTCAATCCATGGTGATTATTTCACTTACTTACAAACCTTCTCTTAATCAATCATTCGGGTTTTTCTGGTCCTTAATCCTTAATGGTCCTTAATGAAATGCTCTTTATTGGCTTTTGCCAACTTCCTGAAATTTAAGAAAACAACAGCAAAGACCTCTTAAAGAAACCTTAGTAGTTACTAACAACAGTGGTAGATATGCCATTATTAATTAGGCTGTAATAAGCCTATAAATAATGCAAATGGGGTGTTTAGAGGGTTGTCTCTGTTTTTGAGCTCTCATCTGCCCTTCTGTGCATTGCAGCCTTGCTGAAGGATCTGCAATGCAGCTGTTGATGAGAGCAGTGAATGGTTCCTCCAAAAAAGTCCTCCAAAGTGGCTCATCAGCTTCCTCCTCAAGGAGTGAAAGGATCTGGGTAAGGGCACAAGAGGCACCAGCTTGTAAGGCCATCCACAAAATCTTCCTTCAAATGTCTGGGAGTGAAGGGATACCTGGACAGGGACGTGGTGCCACTGAGAGCCCAGACACAGCTGCAGCCCTGGGTATCCCACAGTCCAAGCTCCAGAGGCTGCCCCCATGGGATAGAAGGGATGGATGGTTCCATGTCACAGGAATTGCTATTTAATTAAATTAATTAACTGTTACTGGAGGGATACTTTATTGTCACTCAGGAAAACCTATTCACAAGTGGCATTTCATTCGCTGGCACTGCTTGGGGATCAGCAGAGACCAGAAAATAAAGAAGCCCTCCTTTTCCACATCAGAGTGCAAAGGAGTGAGCTCTGACAGAGCACAAGCCACCCAGGCAGGAACAGTCCCTGTGCCTGTCACTGCTGCGTCACCCAGGCGCTTCCTTTCATTCTGAGGATTCATTATTTAAATCTTAAAATGCCTCTCTGAAACTCAGCAGAGATATTCCTGCTTTCAATAATATATTTGCAATAATGCTTTCCTCCCTCCTTCAGACCTCTTTGAAAGCAAGCACTGCAGTCAGTGGCACGTTGACAGTTTTGTATGAATTAATGAAAAAGAACTTGGAAGTGGTTGACCAAGATTTATTTATTATTTTTAAACTGACCATGTATTCATGTTGCTCTTCTGAAAAGAAAATTAAGAGAAGAAGGAACTGAAAAAAAGCTCTTGAAATGTATGATTTAGAATTTATTCTGTGCCTCAATCTACAGGATACAATTGTAAGAATCAAGGCTTCTGGTTTGAGGCGAAAATTCTTGCTGTAAATTGTAAGCAAGATTGCTTTCCTGGTATTGCTTAACATGCTGAGAGGATGTGGAAATGGATGTTTCCAATACTGGGAAAACATAAGTCCAAAGTTGGTCACTTAATGGATAAAGGCTAACTATTATTTAGTCCCTTTTGTTTAAAAAGAAAATTATTAATCCTCTTGGCAGCAAAACACTAAGACACAAAACATTAACATTCCTGCTGAATATTTTATCGCATGCTCTTTATGATAAAAATCTGAAATGCAAAATCTTCACAATCCAAGCACAGAAGTGACACCTAATCTTTCTGAAGCACTCTGGAACATGTTGAGTTGGAAATACAAGTCCTCTGAGCCTCGGACTCCCTTGATTTGCATGCACTCCTCTTCCACAACCCTGTTTCCTTCAGCTCCTCAGCCTTCCCCAGAAATTCTGTGTTTGCCTCTGCCTGTCTGTGGCAACAACCCCGGGCAAGGAGCAGGGCAAGGAGGCTGCCAGCAGCAGAGGGCTGGCACTGGCCATGCCAGCTCAAACACAAGCACTTCCTCTCACTGCTTTCCTGCCTCCCCAGGCCAGCCAAACAAAGATGGAATTTCTGCATTCCTGGAACACCTGGTGTAGGCTCTCAATGCTCACAATTATCCTCCCAGCCCTCTGCAGGTGCAGGGAAGTGCAGGGCAGGTTCTCTGAGAACACAGCTCTACAGTGGATAGGTTCACCTATAAATCTTGCACACGCCATAGGATTTAAAATGTGTTTATATTTTTATAATTTTTTGCTGAGAAAGCAATAGCAGCTGGAATAATGTTACATTATAAGGCTGTGAAGCCTCGGGCAAAATCTCCAGCTCTTAGTAAACACAGGGCTTTCTATTGCAATAAAAACCTCCGTGTCAGCATCTTGAGCTGCTGGATCACTCATGCCTCTACAATCTACACCACTCAGGCAGTTTGTACCCCTTCTCTCAACACAGGCTTTCACCTCTCAGGCATTTTGGTGTCCTCATCTGGCAGGGCAGCTCCAGGAGCACATTCCCGTGTGTGCCCTGCTGCTGTGGGGCACGCTGGCTGTGCCAGGCTCTGCCTGTGTGAGCCATGGGCTGCTCCTGCCTTGGCTCTGCACGCCTTGCTGCACAGATGGTGAGCAACGGCACCACCGCCCACTGCTTTTCTGTGCCTCCCTCCATATGGTTCTTGTGCTGGACCTGGAAACAAACTGCAGCACTTGGTGGGACTGGGAAATTAATTTCATTGAGCTCGGCAAAGCTGCTGTGAAAATTCCTCGTGTTCTTGTACTGGTGTGAATGTCTGAGTGAGACAGGTCAGACTGAGATGGGAATTTGCAGTTCACTTGATTTTACTGGGGTCAAACCCACCTGTGCTCTGCCTAAAGCTTGTGTCTGTAAGCCACTTCAGCATACAGGTGAGTTCCTCATTTCCCCAAGAAAATCATCTCATGAGAGTGCCTAAAGCTTACCCTGTGATGTGTCTGTAAGGCACTTCAGCATACAGGTGAGTTCCTCATTTCCCCAAGAAAATCATCTCATGAGAGGTGTAAGATTGAGCAGCATTAATATCTGTACATGTATATTCCATAATATGTGTACATGTAAATTTCATAGTATCTGTACATGTATATTCCATAATATCTGTACATGTACATTTCATAATATCTGTACATGTATATTCCATAACATCTGTACGTGTATATTCCATAATACCTGTACATGTACATTTCATATCTGTACATGTACACATATACTCCATAATATCTGTGCATGTACACTGCATAATATCTGTACATGTACATTTCATAATATCTGTACATGTATATTCCATAACATCTGTACATGTACACTGCATAATATCTGTACATTTGATAATATCTGTACATGTACATGTGTACTCCATAATATCTGTGCATGTACACTGCATAATATCTGTACATGTACATTTCATATCTGTAAATGCTCACTGCATAATATCTGTACATTTCCTAATATCTGTACATGTTCACTGCATAATATCCGTAAATGTTTTGATACTGCACAGGATCACACAGTCTTGGAAATGGATAAAGCCACTTGCTGCTTGTGGTGGTGGTAGGGGAGATAGTATTAAAGCCACCTGATATTAAAATGGATGAATGGTTTATATTTTGGTGATAGATTCAGTTATATCCTCTTTGTGCTTAAAAGGAACTGATTAAAAACATCAAGATTTCAGGATCTAGGATGACATTTCAAAGGGAGCCTGTAAAGGTTCACAAGTCTAACTTTCATTGTAAGATTTAGCTCCTGCTGAGTCTCAGTGTCAAAGGCCAGAATTATTTCACAGGTATTTTTGATATATTTGCTTCTCATCAAGCCACTTGGGACCAAATCCCCAAGAAGGTGATGCAGCATGAGGGAATTTCTGTGTTGTGGGGTGGAGCACATCTGTCCAGGCTGTTGAAGGTGATAGAACATTGATTTAGGGCTCAGCTGCATGGCTAATGCAGCCCAAGATGGAAATGGGCTGGTGGAATTCCTGAGGAGCCACAAGCAGTTCCTGCTGATGGCTTCTGCTTCCCAGCACATGGGGCAAGAATGTATATTGTGGCTTCTGGCCATGGGAAGGTCTGGGTGTACAGCTCATAGAGCTATGGAATCTGGCAGCCATGAAAAGTAGGGATATTCATGGTGGAGACACCTGTCCCTACTCCAGTGGTTACTTTATGTATTTTAAATATTTTTTTAAATATTATTTTCAACATTTACACTATAAATCTTCTATAAGCCAGCCTCTGGAACAGGGGCTGGGATCCAGGTGTCTGTGCCCCTCACTGAATGTTCCTACCACAAGGCTGTGGTGTCATACTCATTGCTTCTCCCTTTTTACCACAGATATTCTTTATTTATTTATACAAAGTGAAACAGATTCATCATCAAGGCTGGCAAGATTAATGAAATATTCCACGGGCAGGACTTTAAAGCCCAGTTGAAGAATGAGAGGAATTTGCTACCCAGCACTCCATCCTTTGTGACTGGTGATTTTGGGAAGCTGCTCCATGTGCTCGCCACATGCCTCTGGGATTTTTTCCTCAGGTGACACAGGTGGAGGAACTGTGCTTGAGAATCCTTCCAGGCATGACTTAGACACGGAAAATTCAGCTCTGCTGACACTGCAAGACTCCTGAACAAGCCCAGAAGTGAAACTTTAGCACCTGGTTTAACACTAGAAGCAGAGCACTGTAGAGGTAGCTGAAGAATTTTTGGATGCAGGCACATTAAGGTAAACAATCTTTGAAAATTCCACTAAATACTTATTTGCATCTTAGATACTTATCTAACTATAATAATTTGATTCCAAATCGAATTTGTTTCTTGAATATTAAGACTTTGTATTACATTTTTTTCACTCTAAAAGAAACTTCCTAACATGGCTCAGAGGGGGATTGTCATTAATAAGTTATTAATGAGCCTGTACCTTTGATTGTGTACATCACATGTCAAGTGAGAATTGTTTCAATGAAATTAATTTTTTTGGCTCATCAGTAGAACAAGTATTCACTCTTAGCTTCACTTACTTTCAGAGATTTGGTCATTTTCCTTGGAAGACACTAGTTAAAATTCACTTTCAGCCCACATTTCTGTTTCCCAGCTGTTTAAGCAAAACTCGTGTTGTTAGTCTCATTAGGAAAAGATGCTTTGAAAATATCTGTCTCATTTCCTAGGAAAAAAAAAAAAAAGTTGCATATTCTAAATCACAAAATCAGAAAGCATAAAACTTAGTGTGCTTACAGAACTACTTAAAAATAAGAATAATTTGCTGACATTTTTTGGTACTGTTAGCTCTGGAACACAAGATAAAATGGAACTGACACCAAAGACAATATTCATGTTAGTAAATAGATTTTTCAGTGCTGTCTCCCAGAACTGTAACAAAACATATATGAAAAAGCATTGAAATTCCTGTTAGAGGAACTTATGACTTCCTTGTATTTCTACAGAATATTTGTAAGAATTAGGAAAAAAAACCAACCCAAAACAACCACCAGATAAAAAAAAGAGAATGAGAGAACATTTGGTGTTTAGGGACCAAGGAACTGGATAGTTCAGTCAAATGGAAGCTTATGAAAAACAGAGCTCCATCCAACAAACATTTATGTGTCCACTTAAATTTGTTGAGTGAGAAGTTTTAAGTGAATATTAAAAAAAATTAAAAGGAATAGTGGAAGAGTTAAATTTAAGTCAGTAATCACAACACTAAACACTATTTGAAGCACAAATTAACCAGAGGGTCCTGTGCAGATTTGAACCAGCCAGTGTACTTGTAATTATTACTTTTAAAAGAAGTTGAATATTTGCTTTCAAAACCAGTTCTTCAGGTGGCTCCAAAATTATAACATACAGAATTTTTAGAAGTTACTTTTTTCCTGAACCTAAATTTATGAGATAAATTTATGGCATAATTAATTTTGGGACAGTCATTGAAGTATTATAAAGGTTGGCATCTTTAAGAAAAAACCCAAAAACCAGAGTGCTTGTAATCACATTGCTATAGGACACTTCTTTCAAAACAACAGGTCACTGCTAAAAGTTTGTTTTACAACCCAAAGCACAGGTTTTCCACAGACCAGGATTCATTATTGCAGTAAAAACCTCTGCATAATGTGAATTCTCAGTTGCAGTAAAATGGAATCACTCTTTGAAAATGAGAATCCCTCCATGGGCATCATCAAAAAAATTTCCATTCATGTGTATTTTACAAGAGCCTGGAGTGACAGAACAAGGAGAAATGGCTTCAAACTGACAGAGAGTAGGTTTAGATTGGATATTAGGAAAAAAATTCTTTACTGTGAGGGTGATGAGGCTCTGGCACAGGGTGCCCAGAGAAGATGTGGCTGCTCCATCCCTGGAAATTTTCCAGGCCAGGCTGGATGGGATCTGAAAAACCTGGGGTAGTGCAAGGTGTCCCTGCCCATGGCAGGGGCTTGGAAGGAAATGACCTTTAGGATCCCTTCCAACCCAAACCATTCCATGATTCTACTGACAAAAGATAAATAGGCAAATATATATATATATAAAAGTTATAAAAGATAACCTATAAAAGGCTCCAGTCACACTCTTTCCTCTCCAAAATCAGAATTTTACTCTTTAGCATGATCATTCATGTAAGCTAAAAGGAATCCATTCCATTCTGAACAATCCTTATATTGAAATATAAAGTTTGTACTTTCTTAAATGTCTCTAGTGGAAGTGTAACAGACTTAGAGACTGAAAACTCACTTGTGTGCTTGGAAAAAATCTGAATCATCCTATTCTTTACAGTGCATGAGGATTCTAATTGTTTTCCTAATACAGTAATTGGAATTCTTTCTGTGCACGCCACAATGGAAGGCAATGGAAATTTTCATAAATTAATTGATTTGTCATCAAGTGATGTTCTCCACAATATCGGACTTAACTTTTATTCATTACATACCTCAGTAATGTATTTTACATTCTCCTTATGAAGAAAAAATAAATTAATTGATTTGATTTGTCATCAAGTGGATGTTCTCCACAATATAGGACTTAATTTTTATTCATTACATACCTCAGTAATGTATTTTACATTCTCCTTATGAAGAAAACCTTGAAATTGTGAATTAAATGGGGCACATGCAGTGTGGGTGTTGTGAGTATGCCTGCACTCAACTCCAAAATAATACTATTTACTACTTCTTTGCTGAAAATGGTATAAAAATAATGTAATTCACACAGTAAATATGTTTCAATGACACATTCTCTATTGAAATCATTGAATCAGTGAGATAATTCACATTAATTTTTGTACTACATACTACTCTGGATGCTTAATAAGTTACATGAAAAATCTGTAATTTTCAAAACTTTCAATTGAATTTCATGTGATAGTCTGTGAAATGCTACTGAAGTCAGAAAAAATGCTCATATTTGTAAATAAGCATATTTTTAAGTGCTCCAGTAAACAGATGTATAAATCTGTCATGTAATGTGCTGGTCATTACCCAAACTACTGAGGATTTTAATGACTTAGAAATGTTGTAAAATAATTTGTGATCCTAACACAGAAAACTAGCATTAAAATCCAGCACATTACCACCATGCGTAGGCTTTAATCACAATACATTTCACAAATTAGGCAAACTTAACTTTACTCAGTCAATTAATATTAAGTAGTATTAGTATAAAAATCTATATAGAATTATCCATATGCAAAGTCCTAAGAAGTTGAGGAAAGTTTAATGACAAGGAATAAGAGAAAAAAAACCCCAAAAACAAAAAACCACAAAATGTAAGAATAATTAAAATGTAAGAATAAGTATAGACCAAGAGTGGTAAAGTTGAAAATGTATGAAGAGGACTGTTTCTATTTCTGCTTTCCCCACCCATGCCACTCTTCAGAGTGGTGCAGAATTTACTTCGTTTTCACTATTGCTCCTTTACCCCCAGAAGAGCATCTCACTTCAGCTCAGTCACACCATTTCTGCAGGATTTGGGACTTTTGTTGTGTTGCACCACAGTTTTTGGGGCAGAGACAGTGTAACCTGGTATGGGAAGTGGCTCTGCATGTTTCTGGTTTCCCAGAGAAGCTGTGACCACAAAGCAGCAGTAGCATGACAAGAGACTGCAGGGAGGTGTGGATCTGGTATGGGAAGCGGCTCTGCATGTTTCTGGTTTCCCAGAGCTGTGACCACAAAGCAGCAGTAGCATGACAAGAGACTGCAGGGAGGTGTGGAGAAACCAAACACAAAACAAGTGCTGGGTGTTTGATCTGGATATCTGAGCTAAACATTTCCACTGTGAGATCTCTCCTCACGGTCAGAGAAATCATTGTTTCTCCCTGTGGATGGAGAATTGTGGTTTGTGTGGGCGCCTCATGTAGAGTCCCCTGAGAGGACTAGGTAAAAGTACTGATACCAATGACATGTAAAATTCACTTCATCTTCTGCACCAGTGACTAAGGATGAAGTGATGCTGAGAGAGATGATTATGTCTTGGGGAACAAAAATTCTTTACACCTCCTTTTCTTCACTATCCATTTCCTTCTCTTTGTTGTCCAGAGCAAACTGCTTTATTTTTATATTTTTTTTTTAGTTAAAGCCAGCTCAGCTTTTTTAACTAACTTGATGTTCACCTTTATTTTCTTACTGACCTTTCTGAGACAGTAACCCATGAAACTTCCTGGGTTTGTCTCCTTTGCAGTCGCCAAGAAGTCTCTACCATCACTATGGAAGATTGTGCTCCAAGAGGAAATTAGAAGGGGTAATTTCTGTTTTTCACTGCAGTATGAACTGCTGCAGTTTTCTTGGTGAATGACTGATACAGTGACCTCACCAGATGGAATGGTTCCTATTTTCTCTGGGTTGTTTTAGACACCTATTCATCAAAAGGAGCCTGTGTCTGCCACTGCCAAAAAGATGTGGCACCAGAACTTCAGGGAAGTCTTGAGGTGTTGACTATTTGCAGGGGTAGAGAATAAGAGAAATCCCCAGAATTTCCCTTCTCTAGAGAAGGAAGACAGAACTTTTAGGTGACTGTATGCTCAACATACCGTTTAAGGAGTAGCTATCAGCTGTAGACAGCTTAATCCAGTGGAATCATATCCTGAAGAATGAAATAACACAAATACCCTCCTGCCTTCCCTCCTTTTTTGTGTGTCCCTGCACAGGAAATCTCCTCAGTGGTCATTATTTCTCATTTTTTGTGCATTCGTGTTCTCTTTGGCTCATCACCCACCATGCTTTTCCACCTGGAAGTGATTTTGATGAAGACTCTAAAATTAAATTACTGCTGCCTTTTTTGTGAAAGATCTTCACAACTTAGGTACCTGAAACACCCTTAGATAGTAGGTGAATAACTGAAAATAACATTGTTTAATTCAGAAACATGCAGAAGTAGTATTTTTATCAAATCCCACATGGTAGAGGCCACAGCAAAGTTCATCTTCCTATGTACTGATCAATACATGAGAATTTGTGCCTTGACCTTGTGAGCTTTGACTTCCATCATGCTACCTAATGCAGGATCTGAAAATTGATATACCAGGAAAAAGGACTTTTAATTTGACTTTCCTGTGTCAACTTCAGTGCAGAAAGTGGCAGATACCTTGGGGAGGTCTGGTCTGTTTCACGTGAGACTAGAAAGAACCTAAAATATGTCCAGAAAAAAAAATGCTGCTGCTTTTAATCTAAACAGAATAATTAATGTTTTAGCTTAAGGAATTAAAAGAATATAGTCAATTATCTGCTCTGATCTATGTATTATAATTCTAAATGGGGTGGCAGCAAAGAAATTAAGGTAGGGAATGTTTATTCCTCTAGTCCTTCTTTTTGTTTTCATTATTTTATTTAAAGTGTCAACATTTCTGGTATCAGGAGGTGTAAGTGTAAAGTAACAAAGTGGAGATAAGATGTAAGCAAATGCTACTTGGTAGGGAGTATTAGGTCAAAAGTCTGCTCGATCTGATTTGCAACTGCTGCATGTGTGTTATCCAGTATTGCAGTATCCATTTACTTGCATTTTGTTCTGATGCATCTAGACTTAGAAACACATGAAAGATGCATATTTTTATTTTTTTAAAAAGTGAAAAAGAGTAACGTAATTATTACTGTCTGGATACTGGTTGTGCCTCTGGGAGGTTGATGTTTAGGGTAGATGGAACCAGCTATGTTTTTCTAGATGTGTATGGCAACCTGCTGATTGCTGTCTCACCAGAATAAACTCCAAACCTTTCCAGCTGTTCTTAATCTGGCCCCTTAACCTTTAAAAAAACCAGAGGCTTTCCATTCCTCCGAGCCAAACTTTGCTAACAATATCTAGGTTGTTTTCAAACCAAGCTTCAAACATAAAAATGACTAATAAATCCATATTCCATAATAGTTAGGCTGGAAACCTATTATTTTAAGACAGACTCAGTTTTTATGACCCATTTCTAATAAAAATCCCAAGTATGCTTCACTAATGCTACCATTTCAGACACTCAGATCCCGGATGATAGGCACGATATCCAGATAGATGCAGCAATAAATATGTAAAGGCTATAAATCTGTCTCAAATTAGTGATTTGTAGATGTGCAAGGGGGAAAGAGGGCTGGAAAATTCTGTTTTCTAATCTGTTCGTTTCCTGACTCTTAATGCTCTGTCACTTCACAGCTGGTGATTGTATTTCTCCGTGGTTTATATTAAGTGCTAAACACATCAGTCCATGCTCTTCGGGACACCCGGGGCTTTGCACAGACTTGGTCTGCACCTGATTCCGCTCGTGTGAAGACGGATTTTGGGCAGCCCAGGGGCAGGGCCGGAGTCTGCCCCGAGCAGAGAGCAAGGCAGGTTTTGGGGAAGGAAACAGCGGCTTTTGGATGGAGCTACAGCCTGGAAACCCATAACGCTTCCGAGGACCGCGGCCCGCTGCCTTTGGGATTCCAGCTCGGGCTTCCTATTAAAACAACAACACAACCCGTAGTAATCACTCATAAACATCCATCTTCCTGACTCTTTTACGGCCTCGTAATTGCCCCCACCCTGACAGGCGGATTTATGCCCTGGCTGCCAGCGGCCGGGGCCGGGAGCTGCTGAGGGGAGCTCGGGGCCGGGCCGGGCTGCCCTTCCCCGGGACTCGCTCCGGCGGCTTCGGGAGCGGCAGCACCCCCGCTTTTCCCCTCAGCCTCCTTCGTTACCGCCTCCAACAGCCCGCTCCGCTGCCGGGCTTTGCCCGCTTGCCCGGTGCAGGTTTGCTGCGGGGCTTTGGGCAGCGCTTTTCCCGTGTAAAGCTCAACACTTTCCCTGCAGCGCTCAGGAGGGGAATCCTCCCCTTTTCCCGTGTAAAGCTCAACACTTTCCCTGCAGCGCTCAGGAGGGAAATCCTCAATCCTCCCCTTTTCGCTCGTCCTCTGTTTCTCTTCCCAAGCAGGCTTACGTTCAAGTTTCTCCCGCAGGTCTCTTCCTCGCCCTCCCGGCAGGACTTCGCAACTTCTCCCGCGGTTCCGCTGGCTTTTTATTTGCCTTTTTTTAACGCCTGGGCTTTATTATTATTTTTTTCCTCCCTGTCATTTCTCATTCCCCGCAATCCACAACGACCGGGAGGTCTCTTCCCCTTGCCCGGGGGACACGGCCGGGACCCCCGCCGGCCGGGCCGGACCCTCCGGCGGCCAGCGCTGCAAGGCAAAGGACGGCCCAGAAATTAACCAGCACTTCGAGGTGCTACATCTGCCTCTCCCCTCTGCCCATTTTTCTTACACCGCTTGGGATTTCTCCGTGTCTCTCCCAATCCTGCACTTTCAAAAATAAATTTTAATTTACCGCCCCAAGCCCGGGGTGGTCGCGGGGAGGCGCGGCGCCGGGCTCTCGGGGAGGGGGCGAGCGCGGCGCTCCGCGGGCGATGCCGGCGCTGCGAGCGCCCCCGGCCCGCGGGCTCTGACCGCGGGGTCGCTCCCGGACCCTGCCCGGCTGCCAGTAACCCCGGGCTGCGCAGAGGAGCCCACCGAGGCCATGGAGGAGCGCGGCCCGGCGGCAGC
>NW_024366770.1:91767-124795 GCF_014805655.1 Passer montanus
CGGGGCGGCCGCGGGCGGCGGCGCTGCTGCTGCTGCTGCTGCTGGCCGCCTGCTGCGGGGGGGAAGCGGTGGCGCAGACGGCGCTGGCGGCGGGGGAGGAGGAGGAGGAGGATCACTTGCTCTCCCTCGCCGCCACGGGGGTGGTGCTGAGCTGCCTGGCCGCCGTGACATGGCTGGTGCTGAAGCTGAGGCAGGGCGTCCTCATGCTCGCCGTGACTAGCGCGGCCAAGACCACGTCCCTCGTCGCCTTGGAGAGGGTCCCGGCGTCCTGGCGGCCCTACCTGGCCTACCTGCTGGGGCTGCTGGGCATCCTTCTGGCCGGCTACGCCGACCGGCTCTGGCCCCCGCGGCGGGCCGCCCCGCTGGCCGAGCCTCCCGCCGCCCCCCCGGCCGCGGACGAAGCCCCGGTGCTCAGGCGGCGGCGGCGGTCCAGCTCCATGATCTCCCCCGAGATGTCGGGCGGCGGCGGCAGCGGCAACAAGACCCACCGGCGGACCTCGCTGCCCTGCATCCCCCGGGAGCAGGTAGGGCAGGGGCCGGGGGGAGACGCGTCCCAAACTTTGCCGGGGGTCCCGGCGGCAGGAGGAGCCGCTGCTGCCGGAGAGGCCGCGCACGGTGCGGGTTTCCCCGGCGCGGAGAGCCCCGGGACGCCTCGGGACGGGGCCGGGGAAGCCGGGCTCAAGCCGGGCTCTCCGGACCAGGCTGACTATCCGCGGCTCTGGGCGACGGGCAGAGCGCTCGGGGTGTGCTTTTCCCCCAGAGCTGTGGCCGGCGCTGGCTCTTCCTAAAGCTGGCCGGGGTGCACGGTGCTCGCTGGGCTCTCGGAGCCGGTGGGAGCAGCCCTCAGCGCAGCCCTCGCGTATCCCAGCATCACTTAGGAACCCCGCTGTTACAGACCTGTAGTTTCCTAGAAAGGCACCTCAGCCTTTTTAAACTCGCTTTAAGCTTGAAAGGGGTGTGTGTGTGCCTGAGCCTGCAGCTCGCCCGCGGTGGGAGAAGTCCCTTATCGGGGCGGGAGCCCGTCCGCCGAGGCTCCTCTTTGCACTTTGCCTCCCCGAGGCTGTTCCCGTGCGTGTAATCAATAGCTCCGGCTCTGCCCTGGCTGTGGGAACCGGTGCGAGGCACACGCGATTTATCTCAACTTTGTTTCCTCTGAGAGGCTGTGCTTGGAATGGCCGAGTGAGAACTTCACTGCTAGAGATGCGTTCGTTTCAGCGCGCACCTCAAAAAAGCTGCAGAAAGAAGCAATCGGGCACCGGTGGCTTCGCTGCACAGCTGTGTAGAGCCCTGACACGGACACAAAGTGGGCTTGGTTCTGCGCTTGAAGTGTTTTTCAGTTGTTTTGAGATTTAAGGTTGCCCCACAAAAATATCACTTCAAGGGTCGAGTGTAACTGGGTGTCTTGGAAGTCAGCGCAGCCCCTGCTGAGCAGTGGAAAGGGAAACCTGGGGGGAAATAAGAATCAGACGGTGTTAAGTTTTCTTTTTCACCCAGTGTTGAAAAGGATGCTGTGCGCTGTGATCAAGTGAAGCGTGTTGTCATACATCTAAGGTTTTCTTTCAGGTGGCTTGCTGGATAAGCAGCAAAGTATTTTCCAAGTAATGGCTATATCTAACTATGTGGTGTGGGTGGCTAGTTTGTTTCTGGAAATTGTTTGATTGCATCCCTTTGTGGTTGGTGTTGACATTTCTTAGAAGAGGGCCTGACAACCTTATATACTTGAGACTTGTTTTACAACAAATGCACTTATTTATTTAACAGTTTTGTTTAGGTAAAGTAAATATTTACCACAGACAAATACAGTGTGAAAAAGTAGAAAACTGACTGAGTTCTGACTTTAGCAGGAACTGAGAGGCAGTGGTGTAAGAGTAATTTGTAAGTACAATAAGACATGAAATTAAAACTATTTATGCTCACTTGGTGATGCTAGGCATTTCTGGTGCTTTATTACAATAATCATTTGTAAGGTCTTAAACATATTTTCCACTTGCTTTCACACTTCAATAAATGTTAATGTCTCTAAATGTAATCATTTGAAGACAGGACTCAGTGACCATGGTCCTTGTCTTCTCTTATGGAGGGATTTCAAATCTCCTATTCACACTTCAATAAATGCAGCCTTTTAGTTAATGTCTCTAAATGTAATCATTTGGAGACAGGACTCAGTGACCATGGTCCTTGTCTTCTCTTATGGAGGGATTTCAAATCTCCTGCATCTACCAGAAGGTTGGACTGGTGATGGATAACGAGGTAGACTCCTTTTCCCTCCCTGATGGTGCATTATCTGGGGACAGTGGCCAGCTTTGCCCCGAGCAATTCCCACTTCCAGGCTGTGGAGCTGGGCTGGAGTTAGCTGGCAACTGTTCGGTTCACCCGCTGCAGGATTTTGGCCAATTTCTCTTTCTTTTGTTCTCACTCACTATTAATCAATAGTGAGATCTGGTATGGCTTGTGTCTCTGTGTGATTGGAAATGGATGATTACTTTGGAGTTTGGGGACACTTTCTGTATTTTAATTTTTTTTTAACCCAATGTGGCTGTGTGTAGGTGAACTCCTCTCTCTAAAAGCTCTTCTCTTAAATAAATGTTACTATGAGAGAAAAATGGAAAAGCTGAAACAAAGCTCTGTAAGTACCTCGAAGAAATGATGGGAGAAGTGGGACTCTCTTACAGCAAACACAGTTTATGTTTATAGCAAAAACAGCTCCCTGTAGACTTAAAGAAAGTACAGGTAAATGTTTTTCTTTTGGACAGTTTTTAAATATAACATGTTAAAAATAGACATGAGGGCTTTAAAAGAAAACCAGACCTTTTCTTGCCCCCTTGTTTTTAAAAACATCCCCTGAATGTTTCTGGTCTTGTTTGTACATCTGTGAGCTGCCAATAGTTTTCATCAGGAAATAGATCCACTTTATTGCTTTGAAACACGCACTTCAATCTAGTGACTAACATTAGGCAAAGTTTTGGAGATCTTTCCCATCACCTCCCGTGTAACCTTTCCTATTGCTGAGCACTTAATTGAGCTTTTCTTTTTCCAGAATTTGATTCCCTTCATATCTGTCTGTTTCTGTTAATATGAAATTCTATGAAAGTTGGAATTTCTGAATTTTTCTTTTTTAGTCACACACCTCTCAATTTTAATCTGAATTCTTCCCTACTAGAACTCGAAGGTGAGTCTATGTGGCATTGTAAAGGACAGTACCAGGAATTGCAAACTGACAAAATGGATATTGTATTAGCACACCTTGTGTTAGATTCTTGGCAGTTCCAAAAAGAATTTTAAAAGAAAAACTCATATTAAAAAAAGCCACCATCCAGAATTCAAATGGTACCATGACACAACCTTCTGTTGTTGCTAAAAGTGCTCTTTCCCCATTTTCAGTTTAATTCTGTGCTTTTTGTGGTTGTTTTTTGTATATGATCTCTCTCTTTCCCAGACTTTGGCAAAGTGTTTGGATTAAAAGCTTCCAGCCTGGTGTGTGTGTAGATCTCATTGAGACGTCTGTGCAGATCTTGCTCCCAGCTGAGTGTTGTCTCCCTGTGATTTCATCAAGGCTGGCTGAGGATGCTCAGCTCCTTGAGGGCTCGCTCAGCCACATTTGAAAGAGGATGCAGAGCAAAATTGTGAATGGATGGATAAGACAGGGAATGAATGAATGAAGAAATGCCTTTTTTTTTTCCTTTTTTTCAGTAAATGCAAAAGCACCACCAAGAAGATGGCTTTTGGAGATTTTTCTCCAGGTTTTTGCAAACATTTTATCTCTTCCTAAAAGTGCAGAGAGGAGGTTAGTGGGGGTGGGGAGTGGAGCAGAAATGTGTTCTGTGTGTTGTTTTTTACCATTAAAATATTATAACGCCCATGTGCTCTGAGGCTTGTGCCTCTGATCGATGTGTTAATCTCAAATAAAGCAGTCCAAGGGGATGCTTTTGCCTTGGTGGGTGGAATGCTGCCCAGGAGATTGTAGCTGGGCAAATCCACACCATGCTGATTCCTGATTTTGCTTTCGAGCTTTGCTTGTTTGTTTTGTTTAGGGAAGCTTTCAGCTGCCTGGGGTTTATTACAAGTATGCGTTGTTTGCAGCTGCTGCAAATAGTTTGATTTGCTTTTGCAGGATGTTTTTCACCTCAGTCAGAAGGCTGTAGGGGTACAGCACACAGCAGTGTCTGAAGGACTTGCTGGTCTCCCAGCTAGTGGGTGACACAACCCTGTGTGAGAGAAGGTGCTGATTCTTGATGGAGGAGTATCTCCCATGTCCCCACCTGAGGGAATTTATAAAATTAAAGGGTTGTGGGAAAGCTGCAAAAGACAGGCTTCAGATACCCAGCTGCCAGCCCAGCAGCTCCACGTACAAACTCCTGCCCGTGCTCTCTGCCTCCTGAGGCAGACAGGTTTTCTGTCCATTTTCCTTATGTATTTCTCTTTTGCTTTGTTTTTCTGTTTTCCTTATGTATTTCTGTTTTTTCCTCCTTCTGGGCAGTGGGAGCAGTAGAAAGCTCTTTGCCTTCCCGAGGGACATCTGAGGGTCTGTCACTTATTTTCTGTTGGTTTGAGACTTGGCTGTTTTATTCTGCTGCATCTTTCCCATCCCTTTTCTCCTTGTTTTTTCAGACCGGTAACCTTGGTGCCAGACTCGTCTATATTCCTTCAGCAGCAGCAGTGGGATTTTTTGCTCAAATGACTCTTTTTCATGGGGTTCTGGGTGGTAACTCTGCCTGTTCCCAGCCCTAGCCTGGGAAAGTTGTGTGCCGGGACTGTCCTTATCACCGCCTGTCTGTGGAGTTGAGAAGACAATACAGTAACAGTTCACATGGCCAAAGATATCTCGGCAGTGATAAGATCTAAAAAACAGTGGAGAAAAAGAAATATATTTGTCAGGTTTTTTTTGGGGTTTTTTTTTCCAAGGGGAAAATTAAGGCTTTATTTCTTTTCATTGTTTGATAATGACAGCTTTGGTAGTGCCAGGAATATGTTGCTTCTTCCCCTTTGCTGGTTCTTCCTCATTTTACCTTAAAAAGTTCCCTTATATTATAACCAATTTTTATTAATTAAAATCAGTTTATTTAATGGATCCTGTGCTCTGGCCTGAAAATAGGAGTGATCAGGGTGCAACATAGAGAAATTTAAAATTTTAGAGGGGAGCTGGCAGATTGAATTTAGGTACTGAACTTTGTGTCTATTAGACATGTGAGGTTTTATATACCATATACCTCCTGCTAATAAGCTTTATTGAGCTGTAACTACCCTGATAAGATTTAATGGCATTGCCATTTAGGTCACTAAAAACTGAAGAATACTGAGGAGTTATGTCATCTGGTGACTTGCTGAAACACAACCATGTAAAATATTAAAGAAAGGCTCCAGGAAAAATCACCCAGGGATTCCAGATGTAATGCTTTATTTTCTTTTGCATGGCTTCATTTACGCAAACCTGCTCTACTTGGGATTTTTCATTTCTCTTTCAGCCTCACAAAAATGTTTAAACTGCTGCTGCAACTCTCACGAAGGGCTTAGAGTCTATTTTTGTCGATTGGTTAAATCAAGAAACGTATATTATGGTATATTGGCAAAAAAAGTAAAGTACAGTAGTGACTTTCTGCTCTTTCTGCCTGAAGTGTGAAAATGCAAAGCTGGGGAACTGAAAGAAATCCTGTGTACTCTGGGTTGTCATGTTAATTAAATAAACAGCCAGAACAGTGACCCTGTGTATGAAATGTGTTTTGAGAAGCTTGTTGGGGGTTGGAGGGGAAAAACAGTGACACATGATGTTTTGGACATTAACTGTGACATTTGTATGAATTTCTCCTAATCTGCTGTTAGTGTTTTCACATTCCAGCTGTTTTTTGTGGGAGACTGAGGCATAGCTGTGTGTTGCAAATAGAAGGAATAGTGCTTGGGCTTTTTTCTTTAAAAAGCAATATAAAGAAATAATTTCAGCCTGGAAGTGAAAAGGTTTGCTGGGTTCTGGTGCCTGCAAACCACAGGGCTTGGAATGGGGCTGAGCTGACTGCAGCCTAAAGGATTTGAGAATGAAAAGAGCACTGCTGCAATTAAGGCTTTGAGCCAGTTGCTGTGATTTACCTAGGCAGTCTGATGGAAGATGTACAGCTGGTAGCATATCCCTTGACAGATAAGGAAAGAAATGCACAGATTCAGATAACAAAGTGGAAACCATGTTTTACTTTGTGCAGGGATTTTAAATTTTCTTTTCCTTTGCTTGGTTTTGAAGAAGTTTTTTTTTATGAATTACCAAACACTTTCCTCAAAGTCTCTTCTGTGTTAGTCAGGGTGTCACTCATAGAAACACCTCTCACTTGGACTATGTAGTTTTTCAGGTTTCAGGAGGAAGGTGGTGGGGTTGGGTTTTTTTTTTTTCCCTTTTTTATTTTTTGTTTGGTTGGTGGGTGGTTTGTTTGGAGGTTTTTTTTGCTTTTTGTTTGTTCGTGGAGTTTTTTGTGTTCAAGTTGTCTCGCTCTAAGTCCTGCTGTGAGTTTTGCTGTACTCCCTGCTGCAAGTGGTAACATCAGTCCTTTGTATTGCAAGTAATAAAAAAAAAAAAATAAAATACGCTGTCTTGTCTGAGTTTCAAGTTGTGGGTGGAATATCAGCGCTTTTCCTTCCCAGCTGCTTTTGGAGATTCGCTGGGGCTGCGGGGAAGGAGGATGCGCCCTGCCCCTTTGTCATGCTTTGACTTCTATAATGTATTTTTTACTTTATTTATTTATTTATTTATTATGACGGGGTTGAGCCGCGTTTCTTCTCCCTCTGTGTGGGTGCGTGCCCCTGTCGCGATCCCCTCGTGGCGCTGGTGATGGTGATGATGGTGGTGATGATGATGGTGGCGATGAAGGTCGCTCCCGCGGCGGGCGGGCGGTGCCGGCGCTGGCGGGCGCGGCCCCCTAGAGGGCACGAGAGCCCAGCCGGGCACGAAGAGCCGAGCATCATCCACAAAATCTGTCCGTGGTCCTTAACTCAGCCCGTGCCGGACCCGCCCCGCTGCTGCGGTGACACAGCCAGGGCTGCCCCGGCGCGTCCCTCCCCGGGCGGGACAGGCTGGCACCTCCAGACTCGGTGTGAGCATTTAGAAGTGAAACGGGAAAAGCACGATGTCCCCCTGCCACAGCTGGAGCTCGCCGTCCCGTTCTGGGACAGCTGCTGCAGAAGGTTCAGCACGGCGCTGTGGGGATGGTGAGGGGACTGGAGCATCTCTCCTGGCAGGAAAGGCTGGCAAAGCTGCGCCTGTTTAGCCTGGAGAAAAGATGGTTGAGCAAGAGCTTATCAGTGCACCCACATATCTAAAGGGTGAGTGACAAGAACACAGTGCCAGGCGCTCCTCAGTGGTGCCCAGCACCAGGGCAAGGGGCACAGACTGAAACACAGCCTGAATAGGAGCAGAAAGCGCTGAGCACTGGAACAGCCTGCCCAGAGAGCCTGTGGAACCTCCTCTGCAGAGATTCAAAACCTGCCTGTGTCTCCTGCTCTAGTGAGCCCTGCCTTGGCAGAAGGGTTGGGCTAGATGATCTCCAGAGGTGCCTTCCAAGCCCAGCCTTCCTGTGATTCTGTGTGATGTGCTGATGGGACAAATGGTCCCTCATGCTGTTGAACAAGGATGGATGGATGTTTTCATAGTGCCACCTCAAGGGCTGCTGAGCAAAAGGGAAAATGTGCAGCACAGGGAAGATACTGGTGGTTGTGAGTTTGGTCAGTGACATGGCATTGTTCATTTTTGAACCTGTCAAGAAAAGGATTTTGTGTCAGCGGGTCACTGAAAATGTGCTGGTCACTTCAGTGCTGGTCACTGAAAAGATTTTCTGTGTGGGAGGTTTTAAAATGAAATTGGGTTAGTGGAGGCATGCTGTGGGCTGGTGTATCAAGTTTTGGTCAGACACACAGAACCATTAGGGTCCACAGATAGCCCAAACTTCTGAGCCTCATCTAAGAAGAGCCTGAAATTGTACATAAACCCAGATCTGACTGAGGGGTATTGATGAAGTATTTGCCTAAAAATGAAAGAATATAAAGGAATTTGGAAGACAAAACAAAACAAACCCATCCCCAAACCTCAAAATAAACTCCCCCAAACCTTTTATTTTTAAGCTGCTCTGTAGAAGTCTGATTGTGTGAGATAGAGATAGACACTGATCGTGGAAAATACGTGCATGTCACATGGTATGAATAAAGCTCTTCCAGCTTAGACATTTGTATTTATTAGTTATTGAAGTGTATAGTTTTCTGATGCCAGACAGGTTGAGGATTAGAAAAACTGTTTTTTGGTGGTTTGATTTTTTTGGTTTTTTTTTTTTTTTTAATCTGATACTAGTTAGGCAGAAAGTTCCCAGTTGCTCACTCTGTGTGCTTTAGAGACTCTACTGCTTTATCTGAAGTGCCTACTGACAAGGATCTATCACTGCATGACTCTTTATTTTTACTGCAATTAACTACTGAAAAAAAAATTAGGGAGAAGATATTTATGAGCATCAGTACAGTTAAAGGCTCTCCTTCTGCCCCTGCACAAGGCTGGAAAATTACAAAACCTCCACATATCAGAAATAGCTCAGAGCATAGCTGAGGCCTCCTTGGCTAACACCCCCAATCCACCAGTGAAATATGTGGGGTTAAAGTGGTTTATTTGACTTTTGTATTTTGTAGGTTGCTGGAGTTGGCTTTGCTTTGTACCAAGATTTATGCTTTGGTTTGAATTTTAAAATAAAATAAAATCATATTCTGCGTCATTTTGTTTGGTGATTTTTTAATTTTTTTTTTCCCCTAATGGGATTTTTGTCTGCCTAACTCTGTAGGAGTGGTGCTTTTCAAATATTCTCATGATGCTTTTTCTGATGGCTGCTGAAGTCCTGAGGCACTCCCTGCTGACAGTTTAAAAAAAGCAACCCTGCCTCTCAGACTGGTTGGTCCTCTTAGAAATATCTCAGCTTCATTAAAAGCTGTGTGAAATATAAATATGATGATGCCTGCTGGAAAACTATCGCTGTGTTTTGAGGATCAAGTCACTGAGGGTTGCTGGGTTTATTTTTTGTTTTAAAAAAGCTTCTTGTTCCTGGTTGTCTTTGAGTAAATTGTAATGCTGTAGGGGAACAGTTATTACTGAGCTTCAAAACTGAACATTACTTATTCTGAGCAGCATCCTTCTGACTGATTTTTGAGTAAATTTGTCCATAAGCACAGTTGTGAAATGAATTCCAGACAGGGAAAGAATTGAGTATTTGAGTGGTGAAGGTTAATTGTTTTTTGAACTATTGCACTCCCAGCAGGTTGATGATACCTTGCTGGTATCTCTGTGTGCAGGAGCTGCTGCCAGGCTCCAGCAATAACCTAAATTGCTGCTCACCTGGAGTACAGATACTTTGAGTCTCTGCCACTTTTGCTGTATGGTTTTAAATAAACCCACGCGTGTTTGTGTTTAATGCCATAAAGGAGAGGCAGAGCACTCATCTGTTTTGTTATTGATGTTACATGAATATATTGATTTTTGGCAAATACATAGACCCCAAATTTACCTTGAAGTGTGGCTGTGGGGCTGAAGAGGCCAGTCTGCAGAAGTACCTCAGGAGCCTTTCTGCTTGCTGCCTGAGCATGGGCTGAAAAGCCACGTCCAGGCAAGTTTTACTCCACTTTGTGGGCAGAAATCTAGATGTGCTCTCCCAAGCTTTTGGTTGCCTGCAGAGAAAAACTTGTGAAACCTTGTCTATGCTTGAATATTGTCTCTCAGTTGAGATGACAGCTGTGGAAAGGTGCAGAGCTGTGTGTGAAAGTGTAGATTAAATAGGGCTGCACAGCCTTATGTGCTGTCTACCCTTGCCTCTGTGAATGCAGTTTCAAGTGCTTTTGAGAATATTTTTTCCCCTTTTGTTTTCCGTCTTCTCTTTCCTTCCTGACTTCTCTTCCCCTTTTTACTTTTCTTTCTTATTGATGCCTGTTTGAGCTCACCAGCTGACAGATCTAACTGGAGTTTCCTTGCAGAGTAGACTCTGCTGCTTCATTTCCTCTACAAACCCACCCCTCAAAGCAGCTACCACTATTTCTGCATTGGTAATGCTGAAGTCCTTCCCCCAAAACTCACTTTTGAAAGGCTAGAAGCTGTTGGATGCTCCCCTGAATTCTCAGGTGCATTTCTCTTCAGCTGTACTGGTGGTGCTAACTATAGGTTACTCCTGGCAAAGTCTGATTTTGTGTTGATAAGGAGCTTCAGTGTGTTTGGGTGCATCTATAATTACAAGACAACTGGAAAAATACATTTCATGTGGCTGGAGTTTTAGTTGGAATCTGTCACTGGGATTGTTACAGGAATACTTGTGCTGAAATGTAGTCTGCCTCTTGTGAGACTATGGATACTTCACCTTCTCACTCAGTCATATTTTAATATTCATGTACTACAAGTGAAGGTTTGTTAAAAACACTATTTTTCTTAAAATCTTTTTGTAAAGGTTAATAATCATAGCCTCCTGCCTCTGTTGTTTTCAGCCCTCCCAAAGTAACAGGGTGATCCTTTCAGTTCAGTCCTTAGTGCAGAAGGAGCTGTGTTCCCATCCTAAAATCCAGAGAGCTTCTTAATTTATTTTTTTTTAACAGCTAACGATTCTTTTCTTATTTGAAAGAAAGAAATTCAAAGCTAACATTCGTTGTGCTGCTGAAAATGTCACCTGACACTTTGTAGCATGTTTTTATAGATGTGTGCACACACATATAGACATTTATGTAAATGTTCATGTATGTATATATGTATATACACAAATTAGTACTGTGCAGTCGAGAGGGATGGAGTTCTTGCTTGGCTCTGACATCACAGTCAGCAAGCCTGAGTTACATATGACAGAGTTCTTTCTGGATATTAGATCCTATTTCCTGATGTTTCCAGTCAGGTTTTTTATTAATATGCCAGCTTTAGTAACTATTGCTTGACTTGTGGCTTTTTATTGTTTCAATATTTCTTCTTTCTTGTGCCAAGTTGTGCAATTATTTGTTATCTCTTTGTAAACACTTGAGTAGTGATTTTGATCAACAAATGATCACTTATGTCTTCCAAATTATACTTTGCAGTGTCAAATGTGGGGATTGGTGCCACAAGTCTGTTCTAGAGGTGAAAGCCATAAAGGAGCTTTCCATGGTGTCCCTGGGCTGACTGCTGCTGGCTTTAGCTGTCATGTGGAGCAGGAGGAGCTGATGAGGTCCCCGTGCAGCCTGAACTGGAGGCACTCCTGGGGCATAAGGAAGGGGTTGTTTGCAGGCACAGAGTCAATGGTGCCTGGGGTGGGGCTGTGGCTCATCCCTGAGTGGCTGCAGCTGTGCAGCACAGGTGAGCAGCATTGCAGGGAACGAGCCATGGAGTGCCCAGGGGCACTGACCAACCACAGAGGGCACACAGGTGCAGGGCAGCAACAGCAGGGCATGAAAGGCTGGGCTGGGGGACAAGGAGGGCCCATGCTGCAGCCTTCTGGAGTGGAATGGTGTTCCTGTGTTTGTAGTGAAGTCTTCTGGAGAGGTGAGCTGTTACTGTGTTTGGGGTGAAGCTTTCTGAAACTGTGTGGTGACATAGTGGCCGTCTCAGCTGTGACATGTGCTGTGACAGTTGTTCAGTGTGGAGCTCTGGCTGGTGAGAAGTATGATAAGACTAGTTGAAATAAATAGGTGACTGGTATTTTTACAGATAAGCACAATGAGCTTTAGCTGGTAGAACTCTGTTAGGTGTAGTGGATATGTTGTTGCTGCTATGTACCTATTCTCTTGGAAACTGTGGACTAGTTTACATTTGTTATTTATTAAAGCAGTTCCCTGAAACTCGCTGCATTTCTGTTGATTCTGAATTCTGTACAAGCTGAAATGTTTTAAGATAATTCATATGCTATTACTGAGGGTTGGTTTTTTTTTTTTAAGACCAGCTTAATGTGTCTGCAAGTGCCTTCTTAAATGCAGTCCTAATTGTCTACTGATTACACAAAACTGCAAATGAATAAACATTTTCTATTAAAGGATTTAATGCTGTACTCCATGTGAGGGATGGAACTGTGTAGATGGCTTGGAAGCTAAAAGGGGGATAAGGGTGGAAAGGGAATGTGAACCTTTTGAGCATTCCTCTTTCCTGTGACTTGTGGAGAAGCAGAAAACCTTTAGAAGCAGGCAGGTGTGTCTATAGGTGTGTACAATCTCATCATTCCAGGGAGCATGGTCTCTGTTTGTGCCTCAAAACAGAGACCTGAGTAAGAAATCTGCTCAGTGACAAAGAGGAATATTGTCTGTGCCTCACGGGGATTGCAAACTGGCGTCTGGGCCACGGAATGCAGAGTGCTGAGTCCTGCTAAGCCTGCTGTGTTTGTGTCAAGCAGGGTCATGGAGGAGCGTGGGGTAACAGTGCAACAATTAGATGGGCTGGGGTGCCAGCACTAAATCCCATATTCCAGCTTGAATTCCTCTCGAGGATCCAAGCCTGTCGTTTCCTCTTGGCCAGGCAGCTTTGGAATCAGGGCCAGCTCATAGGAAATCCAAGGAATCGGGGCTTAACTGGAATTGAGGACATCTAAACCTGGCTTTCTGCATGCATCTGTTGTGGTGAGACAGAGAGATGGCACACACAAATGTTTCTTGGAGAGCTCCTGAGCATTTTTAAGTGATGCAGTAAAGGCAAATTGTCTATCCCCTTCCTCTCAAAGCTATCCAATCTTTATTTCAGGTTTCTCTTCTGCTGTGTGTGGTGTATAAATCTAATCCTAAAATGTGTCATCTTATTCAGGGCTGATGGATAGTATGAACTTCTGGTAATAGTGACTGAGGCATAGTTTCAATGGTTTTCATTCCACCATTTTAGCTGCCATCACCCTTGGATCTAGAATTATCTTTTCCTTTTGTATTATGCATAGATGAACAAGAAGATCCTTAAGGTGAACCTTAAGACTTCCTGACTTGGGCTGTGATCTGCCACTCAAGCAGACTTTTTGAAAACCCTGAAAGTTTAAATTCTGTATGTTTATCATATCGGCATGCCTCGACATGGTGTCAGAAACCTTTGGTTTTTTTTTTTTTTTTTTTATCATATCGGCATGCCTCAACATGGTGTCAAAAACCTTTGGATTTTTTTTTTTTATTTTGGAAGCTGCAATTTCTCTGTGTTTAAAAAATGGTAAAATTCTTCTAGCTGCAATAATATCTGCTTATTCCACATTCTGATCTGCTTTATGTATTGTCTCTTCTCAAATGAAAGTGGTAATGTGATGCTGAGAAAAGCATTGATTCTTAAGCTGAAGTCACTGTATTGCAAAATTTACTGATATGCTCTTAAAGAAACCCAGCCCAAAAAATCCTCAGATGTGATGAAACAGCTTCCTTTGCTGTCATTCAGTGCACTCATGAGAACTTGGCCTGGGGGGCTCTGGCTCTTTTATTCAGTTAAGGTTTTTAGAACTGAGATTAAAGTAATAATCAGATTGTCTTAATCATTTATAATAGCAGGTTAAGGAGATGAGAACTTTAGGGAGAAACTTGATAGCCCAGGGAGTATCTTTCCTGTGATCTTAATGCATTGCTATCTAAAACAGTGAGTCAGTGCTTGTAAGCATAATTATGTCATACACTATCTTCTGAATGTTTGGATCTGCAATTGCAGATGGTTTTAATGAAATTTTAGATATCTAACTTCTTAGCTGTATGCAGGCTTGTTTTCTTTTTCCATGTGTTTATTTAATAAAAAGCAAACTTAAAGGTCATGATATTGATGGCTACATGCTTTGAGCTAACAGCTTGCTCCGTGCCACTCTTCTGAATGGTCAAAAGGTTTTTTTGATCTAGGAATATTTACATCAATGAGCTGGTTTTTCCTGCCTCATTCCCTGCCTTCTAGTCCAGGAAATCTGATCCTCCTTTC
Source organism: Passer montanus (assembly GCF_014805655.1). Lineage (NCBI taxonomy): Eukaryota > Metazoa > Chordata > Aves > Passeriformes > Passeridae > Passer > Passer montanus. The sequence continues at coordinate 105,635 of NW_024366770.1, forward strand.
CTCTCTCATGAAAGACAGGCCAAACAACACAAGAATGGGCTTTGGGCACTTGGTTCTGCTTCTACATGTCAGGAAAAGTGAATTAGATTTGTTTGATGCTCGTCTGTGAGTGACCACCCATCTGCAATTTTGTCTGGTGACATTTTTTCCTTGGCTTATCTCACTTCTTCAACCAGCATTTGGTGATTTTTTTTTTGTTTGTTTCTTTGCTTTTGATTGTTTTAGGTATGTGTGTATGTTTGTTTGTTTGTTGAACCAGAGAGATCCACCCATGGGTGTCTGTGGAGATGCTACCTCAGGTTTTAAGGGACAATAGAGTTACGTGGCTGTAGATGCAAAAGCTTGAATGCAAAAATTCACTGATGGAGGAAATTTCCATACATCAGAGAGAGGTTTGCTCTGGTCACAGTATGTGAAATGAGCATGGGAAGGCAGTTTCAGATGGGCACAGGTAAAATTTCCCAGTAGTGTGTGAAGTCTGCCCTAACAATGCGTATTAACTGGAGAAAGATGCTCACTGCTTTTTCATTTGTTAACACAAATCAAGAAATGCATTTAGGTGATTACTGCTGCTACTTCACCTCTCCCCCTCTTAATTTTAATGCTGTGTATATTTATTGTTCAATCCTTTGCCCCTCCATAGGGTTATGGTGGCCTTTCACCTTCGGGGCCTGTTTGTTCTGAGCCGTGGCTGGTGTGGCTCGTGTGACATCACAAACATTTGTGTTGGCAGTCCTTCCTCGTGGAGGACTCTGAAGTCTGACAGTGGTGAGGATGACTAAGTAGAGACAGATTTATGTGGAAATCTTATTAATACCCATAAAAGAGAGAATGAAGGCATAAGAAATTTGGCTCCAGAAAAACAACCAAAAAATGCTCTGTTCTTAGAAACATTTGGCATAGCTCCATCATGCCTTTTGTGGGAACTGGTTCTTTGTCTGGCCTAATCTAGACTTCTTTTCTTTTTTTTTTTCCAGAAGATTACTAAAGACTTCCACTTTTCACAAACTTTCTCACAGTAGAAAAAAATTAATTTTCACTTTGGTAAATGCACAAATCAGTTAATTATTTCAACGATAATGAAACACAGATGTCTCCCCTTGTTCTTCAGCAAAGATTTAATGGTAGCTTTGCTGTGAGATCTTTCACTGCCTCCAAATGTCCATAGATATTACATGGTGCTCATAATCAAAGTGGTTTACTAAGAAGGGGAAACAATTTTCACTTACAGTATGTGAGGGCTGGAAAGGAGCTCTATCAGAGATGTGAAATCATAATTCAGTGTCTTTCATAACATGTTTGATACCAGCTGTGGGCGAGGAGCTTCTGATGCTCAGTGTTTGCTAAGGCTCATGCTCTTGTTTGTGCAGCTGCACAGATTTTCTGCCTAGAAAACCCATTTTCATTTATGGCATAATCCATAGTACGTACAGAAATGTTTCATAAATAAAATCACCTTTATGTGCTTATTGCGTGTGGGTAGACCTTTTTGTCCTGGGAATAATTTCCAGTATATTGTTCCTGTTGAATCTGTAATTGAAAAAAGTTCTGGTTTGCTTTTAGCTATTCCTGTGATGACCTAGGCTTTTGGTTCATTGGGATAATTGTGTTTTAGATCTTTAACTGATCCATGTACCAGTGAGTGTCTTGTACTGTTTCCATGTGTGTGTTATTTTTCCCAGCAAGCATGATATTCCAAACTCACTCCTGATGTGACCACACACTGCTTTGAAATAGGAAGCAATAAATTAGCCTTTAGGTTTATGAGCAAGACCTTATTCTTTGTTTACCTCTGCTTCTTGGATGTTTGCAGTTTTTAGGCCTGCTGTTAGCACTGCTACCGAAATTGTTACCATTTCAGAAGATCAAAGCAGCAACAAAGTTGAGAAGAAAACAGGAAAAAAATTCTTATCTGGAGGAGAAAATGATTTCTCTCTCCTTATGTTTGCCAAGGTAGAAATCTTCACCATGAGCTGTTGCCTACAGCCTGGAGAGTCAGCTCACCTCCACTGTTCTTAGGTTGCTGTCCCTCATTGGAGGCAGTGGAAAGCATTCTGCATAGAGGGAATTGATATCCTGAGATGGCTTGTTGGCCAGCAAGGGAAATTGCTATCTTGGGTTTGAATCCCAGAGCTGTGCCCTTGTGATGACAGCACTGTGCTCCTCAGGCTCCTGAGATGGAATAGTTCTTTTTGTTAAGTCTTGGTAAGATTTCTGAGCTTTCATCCTCACCAGTGCTCTACTTCTGCTGCTGAACTTTTTTGTCATTTGTGAGAGCAGTAATGCTGCAAGAAATGTTTCCTCAGGCCAGTAGGTTTTATCATTAAGTGGCTTTGTCAGATACTTCCACACAGAGCTGCCAGCATTGAAGTCTTTTATTTCTTTGGTATTTGAATATTAAGTGGCAAATCAGTGTCCCCTCTGCTAAACTTGCTTAGCATTTTTATTGGTATTCTTACTTTTAGGACACCCTGCAGACTACTGCCTTGGCCTTCTGAGGTGTGTCATGTATTCAATTTGTGCTGAACTGGATGGGCAGTAAGGGCATTTGGCATCTCCCAGGAATGAATACACTGACAGATGAATCCTGTGTTGACTTTAATATAAAATAGTGTTGTGGGAAAGCCACAGAAATCACTGTGATTTCTTCCTTGGGTCAGAGACATGTACTGAAGTTGTGAGTTCTGACGGTAAGGGCATTTGGCATCTCCCCAGGAATGAATACGCTGACAGATTAATCCTGTGTTGACTTTAATATAAAATAGTATTGTGGGAAAGCCACAGAAATCACTGTGATTTCTTCCTTGGGTCAGAGACATGTACTGAAGTTGTTAGCTCTGACCTGCTGTCTTCTGAGTTAGACTTGTCCTGTCTCTGTGGGATTCTTGGAGAAGCTGAGAGGGAAGGGAAGTGAGAGCTCTTTGTGTTGGGTGTAATGTATCTTGTTGGCCTTTCTTGAGGTAAATGAAATAATCAGGAGAGGTGAATTAACTCCATGTTTGTCTGTCCCATCTTCTTCCTCACTTCAGCTATGTGATTTACCTGAGACCAACTGGGCTGGTGCAAAATCCATGGGCAGATGTGTCTGGATAAAATTCCTTTCCAAGGGAAGTGTGGTTCTCAGTGTTCCCTTGTTTGCCATCACATCCGGCCTTGGCTGGATGAAGCCTGGAAGTCCAGAGTTCCCCTGGAATTCTTCTCGTACTTCACAGCTCCTCCCTGCTTTTTATATGCAAACAACATTCTTTGAGAGGCCTAGAGGGCGGAAATGGCTATGAACAAAACCCATAATTTTTCTGGTATGTCAGAAGATACGATGAAAAATAGTGTGCTCCATGTCTGCTCATAGCTGATTTCTTCTCATCCTATTTATTTTGTAGAGGAAAAAAGCTTGATTGGATATTGGGGAAAACTTTTTTATCAATAATAGTAGTGAAGTTGTGCAGCAAGCTATGTAGAGGAATTTCATCCATGTACATGGAAGGTTCTTTTAGAATAGTGTTTTAGGTATTTTTCCAAGTGTGTCTAGATACCTGCTTTTTCTTAGAGGAAATTATATTTCTTGCTGCCAATATTTCCTATTTATTTTGTAGAGGAAAAAAGCTTGGTTGAATATTGGGGAAAACTTTTTTATGAATACTTGTAGTAAAGTTCTGTAACAAGCTATATAGGGCAATTTAATCTGTGTACTTTGAAGGTTCTTTTAGAGAGTAGTGTTTTAGATACTTTTCCAAGCACATCTAGATGCTGCTTCTTAGAGAAAACCATAGTTGTTGCTGCCAGTTTTTCCTATTTATTTTGTAGAGGAAAAAAACTTGGATATTGGGGGAAACTTTTATCAATGCTGGTAGTAAAGTTCTGTAACAAGCTATGTAAGGCAATCTCTGTACATGGAAGGTTCTTTCAGAATAGCGTTTTATATATTTTTCCAAGTGGATTTAGATGCTTCTTCTTAAAGAAAACCATAGAGGTTGATGCTAATTTTTCCTGCATCTGCCTGTGGGCTGTGTCCCCCAGTTGCTGGCCAGGCTCCTCATGCAGTGCCAGTTGTTGTGTTTGGGGCAGACCCAACCAGTAAACTCCGTTTATGTTCCAGTCAGTGCCCAAAGTGGGGTGTTAATCCCACTCCAGAGCCCAGGTGCCTGCCCTTAGCGGGGATTACTGAAGATCAGATCACATTTCTTGTCTCTTCTGCTGCTGCCCTTCTCTGATTCAGGAGGTGCTGTGTTATTTAGTTTGTATTATCAAGTCGTGATTGGTGGCAGACTCTTTTTTTCCTCCCCTTTTCTTCCCTGTAAATGATAATGTTCAAGTTCCAGGTAGGCTTCTAATTGCTCTTCATTCTGGCTTGGCTACAAGCTGATTTATCAAGTCCACTTGTTAACTTAATGCTTTTATGGCTGCCAAGAGAGTGCTACACGGCCTAAGTGAGATGGAGTGGCTGGGATTTGTTAGACTTTGTGTGCGGGGAGGTTTCCTAGCAGCCAGATAAGGGACAGCTGTTTGAAGGGCACAGCAGCACCCTGTCACCCTTGCTCACGTGAGGGAGCAGCACTGGGCTTGGGAGAGAGGAAGGGCTTGGGGATGGGTGTGTGTAGGGTACAGCACGTTCTGTGCCTTATGCCCAGCTGAGGAGTTCTCATCTGCTTGGGGTTTAATGCTTCCTGTCACTCCTTGTTTATTTATTTACTTATTTTTTATTGTCATTTCGCTCTGAACTAACTGCACTGCTGTTAAAAATCTCAGCATGGCAGCTGTAAAATTGCCTAATCAACTGCAGAGGATAATCTTTGCCAGGGGAGACCTTTGAATGCACTGACTGTCAGCAGGAATAGGTCAGATGCCTCCAGGTAACTTTGTGGGAAGGGAGCCTTTTTTTCAAAACTGTACCTACCCTGCTTTGTTAAGAACTAAGGAACTTAGTGGGACCTGTCATAAAAGTCCTCTTTTATGGTTGTGCTAAATCCTCTTAAAGAAAGCAAACAACTCTCTCATTAATGCTGCTCTGCTCAGCATAGAAATAAAGCAGCTGTTGTGATTGTCAGAGGCTTTAAGAAAGACTTGAAATTGGAAAGAATTTCCATTTGATCAGTTGATGAAACTCAGTGGGCTGTGACAGTGCATTCTATCTCCATTTTCTCTTTGGAGTCTGAGAAAAATGTTGAATTTGGGCTTGAGAACTAGTTCAGAGTTGCATTTTAAGGGGGTAGGTGACACCTGGGGAAGATAAGACAACAAGAACTAATATTTTCATAGTTTTCCTGTAAGTCAAATGATTAAAAATATGTGAGGTTTGATGTATCAAACTTGAAGAGTAAATCCCTTCCTTCCTATGCTGGATTCCAACATTCAGCAGTGGAAATATTGAAGAATGTTAGCTGGAACTGATGCCGACCATATTGGTGGTCTAAAATACTTGGTTAAAACTACTTCCAGAGCCTTTTATAGCTTTGAAATTGCAGAATTGAATAGCTCTGAATTATACTAAAGCTTCTTCAGATGTCTTACCTTCTTTCTCTTGAACTGGGGAAACAGAAAAGGGAAAAAAAAACCAGAATCAAACATCCAGCATTACTCAGGCTTTTGCCTTTTTTGTTCTGGCATTTCCACTTGTGAGCCTGCAGTGGGTGCAGGGGCATTGCTTGAGTTAGCTCCTCAACAGCTCTGTGTTTCTGCAAGCTTGGGGCTTTGTGGAGTGTAGGACATCCCTGGGATCCTGGGCTCACCAGGGGACAGCAGGATCACTCTCTGAGCTCAGCAGTGCAAATGACACATTTCAGGAGCAGAACAACGTTACATAGAGAATTTGATTGCCAAACAGAAGTGTTTATATATAGATTAAGTATATATGAGTGATTTCAATTGATGTGTGGGTACATGCAGGCCTATTAATAAATGGAAATAAGGAGAGGGAAAAGAGGAAATAAAGCATCACAGCTGTGATTTATCAAGAATGACATGAAAACAAATATTATTCTAGTAAGCAGAGGAAATTCTTTGTAAAGCATGTACAAGAAAGGTATTTTAACCCACCTCAACGATTTCCTGCCCAGCCACATCCAAAGAAAATCAGACAGACTTCTTCCCCTGCCCCCCACAAAGGGTCACTTTAAAATTGTTTCTCCCCTCCTCCATTTATCTTGACGTTGGGCTTTTTGTTTGCTTCAGATGCTTTGCTTTTCTCTTGTCAAATTCTTCTTTAAGGGATTTTTTTACCTGGCATGTAAAACCATGTCTAAAAAGTGCAGCTGTGGGGTGGGGAAAGGATTTAATTTTGTGTTTAACTGTAAGATGTGATGAAGGTCAAGGGCATTGATGTTCCCTCAGTGTAAGGCTGGGAAAATTTGGTGTTCCTGTTTAGTGGAGGAGGAGGAGGAGGAGGTGCTTCTCAGTCTGGTTTGGTCACAGAGTCATAGAATGGTTTGAGTTGGAAAGGACCCTAAAGATCATCCAGTTCCAATCCCATTACCATGGGCAGGGACACCTTTCACTATCCCAGCCTGTTCAGAGCCCCATCCAAGCTGGCCTGGACCACCTGCAGGGATGGGGAATGTGAAGCCTCTTTAGGGAACCTGTTCCAGTGCCTGTCCACCAAGGTTTGGGAAGAGTCACAGGCTTTGTGCAGCTGCTCAAGGGAGGCAGAAGGAATTGCCTTGCCCTGTCTGCATCACAACTGTTTCCAGCTCTCAAACATCTGAAATCCTAACAATGTCTTGGGACAAAAATGGTCAAGCACCATGAGTAACCAGAGACATGGAGATAAGTGCTTTAGGTGAAGGAATCTGGAAAACTCTTGGTGAACCCAGGGGTTGAATTTGTCTCTTAAAATGTTGCAGGTTCATCTTGCCCAACTTACCTGCCTGAGGACAGCACTTCACTTAACACTGCAAGTCCCTAAACCTCTCTAGCATTCATTTATTTTTGTCTTTGTTTTTAGAAAGGATTTTTTTGAACTCTGTTCAGTACCACTCCTGCTTCAGTTGCCTGTCAAAAATGCAGCCAAAAGCCTTTTTGAGGTGGAAATTAAAAGAAAAATAGGAGAGATAAAGAAGGAAAATACTACTTAATTGGCTGCTCTGCTTTGTGCTACCCAGAGAAATTTCCCATTTCTCATTGGCAAAAAGACTTTGAATGCCTTGTGCTTATAAGTCTTCCCTCTCGATGTGTATCTCAAACCACAAACACACCATTTGTCTGCAGGGAATTAATAATTTGAAGAGTGACTGGAAATAAAAACAAATCTGGTTAACATCATCCATGACCTGACTTGATTAAAAATAATTTCCCCCTTGAAAAACTATTCCAAATGCTCTTTCTGAATGAAAGTTTAGGTAATAACAGTGGCTGATAATACAGGACAGAAAAGGATTTGCAAGAAGCATAACCTTGAGCTCCCTTCTAGCCTAAGCTCATAGATTGGAAAAGAATGATAGATGAGGACTAAATGAAGGACTTCTCTGTGGCTTTTCATATTTTTCTTCTGTGATCTTAATACTTAATGATGAGATTTATGTTTTCAAACATAGCTTTATCTTCTTAATATATTGTAGAAGAGAAGACTGAATTGTGGAGGGAGGGGAAAGAGAGAGGGACTGTTTCTTCAGTGTTGAAATGTAGTTTTAGCTTCAGCATTTCAGGAGTCAGAGGTTTCTGCAGGAGTTTGTGCTTGAGGGGCATTTTCTGCTGCGTCACAGGTGATCTGGTCTGCTGGGGAGCCCAAGGCATGTCTTTGAGTCCTTCCCAGGTAATTGAAAGCACATTTCAAAGGCAAGGTGCTGCTGGGCCCCTGGCCCTTATTGCCTGCTGGAACCCTGGGAATTGCTGAGAATTTCACACTGTCTGTGCTGCCAGGCACTGACCCCCACGAGAACACTGCATTGACCTGAGGCTGTGGAGAAGCTTCCAAAATGGAATGACAGAAATGGGGTTGTGGGTGTGGAGTTTGGACAGAAGTGTGTAACATCACTGGGTGGAAAACTTAGAATTTAAGGGTTTAGAATATAGTGATATATATATACAGGAAGATGGAGGTTTTAGGGTGTAGGCTGGCCCTTCTTCACCTTCTTTGCCATGGGTTTGGGTGGTTTTGTGTAATTGGATAAAAAAGTCTGCATTGTGGGGCATGGGTGGTTGGTTATTGGATTAAAAGTGAAAATAATTTCAGTGTAATTTCTTAATTATACATTTTATCCTTAAAAAGTCTTGTAGAGAGATACAGCTCTATTTTTTTAGGTTTTTTTAAGTGCTGTAAGGCTCAGGGCTTGTGAGACTGTAACAGATAAGAACAAATAAACATCGAAGTCTGAAAAAAAAAAGCCATCTCACACATTTAATCCTGACCTTAGCAAAAGAGAAGCGGAGACTACACCTGCCTACAGCAGCACACATGTGAGGACATCCCCCTGAGCACAGTGTGAAAGTAGCTCTTGAAGCATCTTGGTAGCCCAGGCTGGATGCAGGCAGGCCAGGGAGGGCAAAGAGCTCAGTCAGGTGCCTGTGTAGGAGTGGGAGTCAGCCTGAAGGAAAAGGAAATTGCTGTTGATGTGGGAACAGGTCAGGAAATTGCAGGGAGAGAGGGAATAGCCTTGGAGAGCTGCATCAGTACGGTGCTTTTATTCTGTGTGGTCTTGGGACTAAACTTCAGTTCAGGACTTGGATCTGACACAGGTCTTGCCTGTTGCTCGGTTGGTTTTGGGGGATTATGTGGCACTATCTGTGACTTGCATTATAAATGGAATGAATGTGCCATTTTCACTGTCTTTTGCTTTTATCAGTTTAGATCTTAAATCAGCCCTGGTGCAAAAGGGTTCTTGCAGAAGGATATTACAGGGCGTATGATAATGGTCAACTGGGGGGTCTCTAAACTCACAGGGGGCTTGTAATTTCTGGAAATTACATAAGAAAATACTTCTGGAGTGTGCCATTGCTTTACAGACCTTCAGTGAACCAAGAAAGAAGAGAGGAAGGCACTTTAGGCCAGGAATGGTGCAGTCTTAACAGAGCAGCAGTTTTCCAGGGACTGTTCCATACAATTCCCTAATGGAGCAATGTGCCAGCCCATGGGACAGAGCACAGGGATGTCTAACATGGTGCACTGTGGGAAATTAATTTGTAGAGAATTCTCAAAGCCAAGAAATGCTTATAATGTATTGTAATTAGGAAATGGTTGACTTCTGATTGTGATGGTGTGAATTATAACATCTGTATTGTCTCAGCCTTCATATAGGACTGAAAATTGAATGAAAGTTTTTTAAATGGCTCTCAATTGCCCCATCTCTGGGTCAGAAAAGGCCATAATCTGATAGTGGGGAAGCCTGGAAACCCTACCCTGTGCCAGCCTCACTGGAGACCCTTACAGTCATTCCTGGTTATGTGCTGGATGCCAGATGGAAGCAATCAACCCAAGTTCTGGGGCTCTGAAGGGCATAGGGAAACCTCAGCCACACGAGGTTCCAGCATGGGGTCAGTTTGTTTGTCCTTTCTGGGCTGTAAGTGGGAAAACTGCAGTTCAGGCATAGAATAATGTATCATTTGTTAAGGAACTGGCTTGTCCTAGATTTGTTTTTTGATATCCAGCTATTTATGCAGTCCCATGCCAAGTACTGTGACATCACTTTGTACCTCACCATCCACCCTAGGAAGATGTGTGCTGAGTACACTTCTCCAAAAAACAACAGAGGGTTTTCAGGGTGTATTTTTCCCAGAAAGATTGAACAAGTCTTTGTTTCTGCTTTAGCTGTAAAACCCTAAAATGCCCCACTGCTGGTCTGACATTACCAGGTCAGGCACACAGCTTCTCTGTTGTGGCAGTGTTACCCTGCTGACACTCGCCCTTTTCCTGCATGAAGGAAATGCTTGTGGGGTTGCTCAAGGCAGAGGTGCTGCAGTTGTGCCTGGGGCTGTTACAGAGCAGCTTAAATTGCCATTTCCTGAGCTGTGTGGCTGAGCTGGTGCCATTCCCAAAGGATTCAGCAGCTTGGTGTGTGGGTGCTCTGCTCCTCTGGTGTGGGTGGAAGCAGCAATCTCTGCACAAGCAGTAACTCTGACTTCAGAGGTAACACCTAGTTCAGTCACCTCGGTTAACTTGGAAGCTCATGGTAAATAAATTTCATGAAGTTACTGGATTTTACTCAAAACATTGCATACAAAGAAGTGTTTTATATTCCAGGTGTTTTTAATTGCCTCTATATTTATAAATGTGATGTTTAATCAAAGTAATTCTGAATAGATTTTTGACCAAAACTGAAATTTATTTGGAATGTTTGCATTGGGGAAAGCACTAGTACAACTTTATTCTGCTTGCTACAAATTGTTTTCAAGAACATTTTATAAGCATATTACTAGATTTTTACAGAGGTGAAATGTAGGAGAAGGAAGAGGAATAAAGTAGTAATGTTACAAAAGAGTTGAAATCAATAAAGAAAGCTAGTCTGTATCCTGAATTAATCTGTCTTGCTGAAAGAACAAGTGATTTGTAGTTCATGTTTATAGGAACTTTTCTATTACTTATTTAATTCAGTTTCTTTGAGATGCAAAAATCAAGCAGCTTCTTTTTTTTCCCCTGCTGGGAGATAGCAAGAGATTCATTAACTCCCATCAGAGATTCATTACCGCTGGTCTTTCCGCCTCGTATTTAAAAATTAAAAATAAGAGATTAATTTACTAATTGAAAAAGGGATTGTGTAATTTCAGTGTCTGCACCGTCTCAAAGACTGTGTTGACTATTCAGTGGCATGCTAAGTGTGTCAAACTCTGTAATCACAAACTGGACCAAATGCTACAACAAAATGGGAAAAGGTCTATGAAATGAATAAAACTGCTGACACATTTACTGACAACAGAAGATCAGCTATACTTTTAAAATATAAAAAAGAAAAGACACTGTATCAAGGCTAGGCATTGCAAGATGGTCCTGCAGAGTCTGGAAAATGGGCATTTGAGCAGGAGCAGGGATTGTGACTGCCAGAAAAATGAATCAGCATCATCATCTGTGTTCTTCTCAGGGTGGCAGGTTTCTAGGAACTCTGATGCACTGGATGGTTTTATCACAAAGATGTGATGGGCTCAGGCTCCTAGTTATGTTTGTTTAATCTCTTTGTGTGCTTGAAGTAAAGATGCTGGTACACGTATTGTGTCTTTGAATAAAGTTAACTTTTCTTCTTTATTTTGTAACTTGGATGTTTTGTGGTATGTATGTGTGCTTGGGAGCTCTTTCTTAAAAATGAACACTTTGAAGACTACCACGTGTGTGGATTCTGTTAGCAGGGAGTGTTGCTGTCTAGGGCAGTGATTTGGATGGTTTTTACTATGAAGGAAAAGTAATTGAACTCAGTCAAGCAGACAATTTGGTCAAAATTTGGTGAAAATAAAGAAAAATCCGTCTGTGTCTCAAAACTTATTCTTGTAATGGTTGTATGTGTAATTTAAATCCTCCATAATTAAAGATGATTCCTGTGCTATTGCTGTTTGACAGTCCCAAATAGCAGAACCCATAAATCATTGTTTGTGTGGCCTCCCCAAATGCCAGAAGAGGCATTCACTGCCCAGCTTTTGCTGCTCATTGATCCTGCAGCTTTGTATTTTGCTGTACTTTGTTTCTCCTGGGTTGGAATACCTGTGTACAGGACACGTGTTGCTTCTTGAACTGCTCTGTGATAAGGAGCAGTAAATCTGTGTGAGTGCAGTAAATCTGTACATTGTCTTTGAGCACGTGGCTGTTGTTTTTTTGCTTGGTCTCGCTGCCATGGCAACTTTTAACACTGCCTAAACTTGGAGGAGGGGAAGAGCTGTTCACACCTAACCTGTTGGTGTGGTGGCCTTTGCTGGTTTCTGCAGCACTGTGCACTGCCCTGTGCTTATTCTGTGTTCCTCTTGTGCAGACCAGCCCGTGTGAGCAGCTCCAAAAGCAGAGGATGAGTCTGTCAAAGATGAATGGGTCCAGCAGAGCCTTGCTAGACAAGGGGTTGTGTGGTGTTGTACTGGTACAGAGCTCCAGGTAAAGGACTTAGACCTCATTCCCAGTTTGTTCCAGTGCTGTACAGCACTGCTTTTATATTCATCACCGTGGCTTTCCCACTTTTCTGCCCCTCTCAGTTGCTGGCACTCCCCAGTGGGGATGGCAGAGCCCCGTGGGCAGCTTGGCTCTTGGCTCATCTGTAAAGCATGGGGTTTTGGTTTTTGGGGTTTTTTTCCTATGAAAACTGTGACTTTCCTTGGTTTGCCAGTGGGGCTCAGACCCCATGATGTGATACCTGGGGTTCCTGAGTTAGGCTGGCACATCACTCACTGACTGCTTTCAGCTGAGTGTTTTCAGAAGATTGTCATGTCATTAGTGTGACTTGTGGTACCTATTCCTTATTTGTGGAATGAAAGAGAACCTGACTTGACTATTCCGATCACAAGCCTAAGGATGCTCTGTCATGTTGGAGCCTTGGGTAGCAGGTACAGCATCCCAAGAGTTTTCATGTTTCCTTCTTTCCTTCTCCCTCCTCCCCTTTGGAAAAAGTTTTTCAATAGAGATCTGTAAAGCATGGGGTTTTGGTTTTTGGGGTTTTTTTCCTATGAAAACTGTGACTTTCCTTGGTTTGCCAGTGTTTGTCCCTTCTTTACCACTCGCCTTCATCACCCTTTCTCCCAAAGACAAATGCAGAAGTTTCTTTGAAACAGATGAAACTGAAAAACAGATTAAGAAAAAAAACCTTTTCAGCAAGCATTTTCTGTGAACTTGAACTAAGCAGTAACTCTCTTTTGCTGCCTTCCAGAAGGCTTGTTTTTGTGTTGTTTCATGCCTGGGATGGCTGAGGGTGAGGTCTGTGGAGCTGCTGTGAAAGGGCTGTGCGTGATAAGAGTGGGAGGCACAGTGTCATAATTAATGCTGTCAGAAAGTGTTTTTTCAAATGTGACTAGTGCTGTATTTCCAGCATATTGTATTCATTTTCCTTTTATTGTGGTCTGACAGTACACCCTGAGCTCAAACCAATTTCTTAATCCTGAAAAGGCTCTCAAGTCAAATCTGGCTGTGGGAGTTTAGGCCTGAAGGAGTTTAGGGCTGCTTCACAGCTGGAAAAAGTTACTTTTTCCATTAAAACAGGAATTAACTGGCTTTAAGGATCTTATGATCTTTTTTATCTTAAGAAAACTCTTCAGTAATAAGAAGAGCTTAGATTGTGATGGTCTGCTAATCGAAATGAAGATGTTCTGGTTTATGGTGTTTCCATAGCGTTTGGGTGTAATGAAATACTCTCAGTGTTAACAGAAACAGGATGAATTTTCCTTAATGAATGTCATGGAAAAAAGTTCAGAATTAACTGCATATGTGAAAACTTTTTTATCCTTTAGTGAGTATTATTGATTAATTGCATGTTTTAAATTTGATTGCAATAGCAAGTTGCTTGAAGGGATCATGAGTACAGGATTTCCTGTCTACAGCTTTTTGGGAGCAATGTGTATGTTGGCAGTCAAATAACCCTGTAACCTTTAGGGTTGTTTCTCCTTATAAAGTTTGCTGTAACTCCTTTATGTGACATCTCAGCATCTCTCCAGGTGTTACCAAATTCAAGTAACATGTGCAAACACATCAAGCTGGAAACACTTCTGATTTTATAAATACCTGTAAACATGACATATGGACTTGATGTTTCATGTATTTTATACTTTGCAAGTAATCATGTTTAATTGTGTTGGTGTGCATCCAGACACAGGGCCCTTTCACACTGGTGTGCTTTGATATTTGTGTGCTGTCTTTTCCTTTTGTTATGTTACATAATAAATGCAGCCTTCAGAGGAGCTGCAGGTTGGACATCAGGAGGAATTTCTTGTTGGACTTGTTATGTTACGTAATAAATGCAGCCTTCGGGGAGCTGCAGGTTGGACATCAGGAGGAATTTCTTGTTGGAAAGGGTTGGCAAGCATTGAAATGGGCTGCCCAGGGAGGTGATGGAGTCATCACCCCTGAGGTGTTCAGGAAAGGATTGGGTGTCACACTCAGGGCCACAGTGTTCAGTCATAGGTTGGACTTTGTGTTCTTGGAGGTCTTGTCCAACCTAAATAATTCTGTGATTCTATGATTAATTACTTGTATGGGGAAAAGGACATTAATAAAGGATTGGGTGTGACACTCTGTGGCCCTGAGTGTTCAGTCATAGGTTGGACTTCATGTTCTTGGAGGTCTTGTCCAGCCTAAATAATTCTGTGATTCTATGATTAATTACTTGTATGGGGAAAAGGACATTAATGTGCAGAATGGACTGAGTTTGGAGCTATTTTATCATGAGAGGATGGATTTGTCTGGTGAGAAACATGAAATGGTGACCTGAGACCATCATCTTGGTCATCCCTAGTTTGAACCACTAGCCTGTATGCAGAACAGATTGAGGTTGGAACCTTTGCAAGAGCTGTTTTGTCTCGAGAGTGTGGATTGGTCTGGTGAGAAACATGAAATGGTGACCCCAGATCATCTTCTTGGTCATCCCTAGTTTGAACCACTAGCCTGTTATCCCTGGGGAAATTTTCTTTGACAGTGAAGAACCCATAGGTGTTGGAAAGCACTGACTGGGAATCAAATTTATCCATTTCTGTTACCTCCTCAAGGAAAGCTTTTAGAGCCTTACCTTAGTGTTCAGTAGCGTGGATTTTGAATCAGGTTGGTGGTTTGTCTCTTTGTAAAGTTGGCAGATTTTCATTCTGTAACCATAAGATATGAGTACATACATGTGCTTAGATGGAAGGATTATTATTTTTTCATCTTGCTAGCCACCTCTGTATAAATGCAGACTTGATTTTGGGGGTTTGTGAATATTTTGATGGTACCTGAATGCTTTTTGCAGCTAAAGGAAAAATAGGATCTTTTTAATGCTTGAAAATTGATGTGCATTCATGCTCTCAAGCACAAGTACTGCACGTTCTTTTTTTCTGATCTTCCTGCTGTTATTTTGATTCATGTGATACAGGTAAGTGTTCAGTAGCGTGGATTTTGAAGCAGGTTGGTGGTTTGTCTGTTTGTAAAGTTGACAGATTTTCATTCTGTAACCATAAGATACTAGTACATACATGTGCTTGGATGGAAGGATTATTTTTTCATCTTGCTAGCCACTTATGTGTAAATGCAGACTTGATTTTTGGGGTTTGTGAACATTTTGATATCTGAACGCTGTTTTCAGCTAAAGGAAAAATAGGATCTTTTTCATGCTTGAAAACTGAGGTGCATTCATGCTCTCAAACACAAGTACTGCATGTTCTTTTTTTCTGATCTTCCTGCTGTTATTTTGATTCATGTGACAGGTTTTCATTAGAGCGCTGTAAATGTTTATTTTCAGTCCCAACGTTGTAGTGTGAGATTCTCATTCTTTACAGTTCTTACACCCACAAGACTTTTCTTGGGACAGATAGAAATGCTGTTGAAAATAGAAATTTAATTTCTCAGTGCTGAAAGATAACTTGGTTGCTGCTGCTGGACCTACACATGTTGAACCATGCAAGTCCAGCACTTGGGAAGACAGAGGCATGGTAAGGATGACTGGTGTTCATGTCCCTGCCAAGTTAGTTTGCAGTTAGTTATGTTCGGGTTTGCAGTTCAGCAGGACTTCGTGCTCACTGATGCTTTTTTCAGGCAGTTTTGATGTATTTTTTGGAGCTGAAGGTGTGAGTTTCTGAGGGTTAGCGTTGCTATTGATGCCCTGATGGTTTCTCCACAGATGGAAACTGTTTGCTCCTTTTCTCCTGGAGGAGATGGGCAGGAGAGGCTTTTATGTGCCAGCAAGCCTGTCCCTGAGGCCTTAGGAACTAAGGTCACTCCTGGAACTTTGACTTGGGTGTTGCAGCTGGTATTTCAGCTGGGAATGGAACCTGTACCTATTGCTGTTGTGCTCTTGGGGCAGAGATTGAAAGCATGCAGCTGGAAGAACAAATTTCCAAGCAAATCTGGAAGTACAATTGGGTGGTTACAGGAACTGTCCCAGAAGTCTGTGAGCCAGTGGAAGAAGAAAATATACACTAGCACTAGAGGGAAGTTTTGAAAAAATCCAGATTCTACATCAAAACACTGGTGGCTGTGATATTTGTGAGCTCTCAGACTGAGCCTCTGTGCTGGTTTAAAGTTTTGAAAAAATCCAGATTGTACATCCAAACACCTATGGCTGTGATATTTGTGAGCTCTCAGACTGAGCCTCTGTGCTGGTTTTGGCTGGCATGTAGAATTAATTCTCTTTGGAGTAGCCAGTGTGATTTGTGTTTGGGATTTGTGCTGGAAGCACTGTTGATAACACAGGGATGTTTTAGTTCTTGCTAAGCAGGGTTTACACAAGGCCTTTTCTTCTCCTCACCCCACTGCAGCAGGAGGGTGGACAAGGAGCTGAGAGGGGACACGACCAGGACAGGCCTGACCAAAGGGATGTCCCAGACCATATGGATCATGCTCAGCGTTTCAGCTGGAAGGAAGGAGGGGGATGTTTGCAGTGATGGTGTTTGTGAAGTGAAGACACTCTTACATGTGATGGAGCCCTGCTGTCCTGGAGGTGTTGAACACCTGCCTGTCACTGGATGTGAATTAACTCCTTGTTTAGTTTTGCTTGCGTGTGTAATGTTTGCTTTACCTCTTCAAATGACATTGTCTCAACCCATGAGTTCTCTCCCTTTTCTGATCCTCTTGCCCATCTCAGTAGCGAACAGTGAGCTGACTGGGCTTAAGCCCAATCAGTCCTTTTGAGCACCCAAATGATTCCAGCCAAAACCACACAGCCCCTGAGCAGGTTTTCCCAAGGAAAGAGTGTCAAAAACTGCTTGGAGCCAACCTGCTTTGCTAACTTGCCTGGTGGGTGTTTTTCTCCCACACTCGTTTTCTCCTCTCCATGATCTGCTGTCACAGGTTTTCCCACATGAAGAACAGCTCTTGGTCAGAGATGTAGTGCTGCTCCTTTGGTCTCCACAGTGTTGCAGGACTCTAAGATTTATTCTGTATTTCCCCTGTTGCTCAGCACACTTCAGATACCCTCCATCCCGTTGTTCACCCAAATCAGTGAGCTTGGTGCTGTGAAATGTCCTATTCTCTCTGGCTGGTGAATCACTTTGATGCTTTGTCTAAATGGATAGAGCAGGGAACTAGAAATGGAGCTCTTTGTACCTCTGCCATCATTTTCTTCTTTCCTCTGTAAAGGAAAGAGAATGTGCTATCTGGTTGTCTAAATTACTTGCTTAAGTTTCATGCTGCTGCTAGCACCACTGTTTAGAATACCAGCACTCCTGGCTTTGTGTTAACCCCCTCCATGGAGTTTACACATATTTCTGTTCAGCAAATGTCCTGGCTGTGCGTTTTTGCTGCCTTTGCCAAATTACTGTTTTCAGAACAGTTTCCCACACACGTACAGTAGCTGACCAAATGTGAATAGCTGTGTTAGGCATAAAATAGGGTTTGTAAAATGCAACGTTGTAGGTAAATGTCTTTATTTTTACCCTTCTTTTACTCTCCGACCTGTAAATTCTGACTTGTCAGGTACTTGAGAAGCAAATGGAAGCACTTGAGAAGCACTGAGGTGTTGTAGTGGTAGATAAAATATAATAGCATAGAAACCCTACAATTTTCCAGCTATGTTCCTGGTAATACAGGCTGCTTTATTTTTCACTGTATTATGTATTTGACTACAAGACACTAATTTTGTGTGGTATACTGTAGTGGAAGATTTTATTAGCTGGTCATAATTCTTCCTAGCTTAAAAACATTCTGATCTCACCTGTTACTAACAGAGAGACAGTGTGGATGTTACTCAGGGTACCTGATGCTCTCTGTGCTTGTGAGCTTGCACACAAGAATAATGCTGGACAAACACTGGCCCTTTCCTAAAACATGTTTTGTTTCCCCATGCAGATTTGCTCCAGTTTGTGTCTTCTATGAAATATGAACATAGATGTATTTTGTTACTTTCTGGGCTCAGAAAGGACATTTCTCTTTCGCTGACTACACATTCAGCTGTTCATTAATCTATCCAGGATTCCCTAATGCCTGGTAATCTGTATTAAGGAATTTCTGGGAAGGGAATTATCCAATATCTTTGTGAACCCATGGTTGCAGCGCTGGAGGTGCCAGCTCTGTAGCAGGCTGTGGCTGCGATAAAAAAGAGTTTAAATATTTTACATTTTTGGTTAAAAAAAAGTTCACAGATGCAGGGATTTGTTGGTTTCCCCCTTAAAAACTTGCAAATGCATTAAATAAGAAATTCAAGTAGGAGTAGATCTGCTTAATGCATGAGTGTGGCCAGAGTCAGCCATAGTGACATTAGTGCCAGCTGATCAAAGGAAGGGGTTTGATATGTGGTAGGACAGGAGTGTAGACATACTGACTCATAAAAACCCTGTAGAGTTTATTATTTTGGTGTTGCTAAGCATTAAGTTCTAGAGAATGTATGTGTGACTAACATTTGGTTTGGGGAAGATTTGCTAAGTCAACCAGAAAGAAGTAAAGCAAATTTATAATCTCACATGTCTGTAGACATGGCTTCAAGTGGTGACAAAAATAGGATGGATGTTATTGCAAGTGGAATTGGTAACTGTCTTTTTAGATGCATAGCTTCCATAAAAACTGGTGATTTGATTGGGCAAACTTTCTCCAGGACCTGCCCTTGAAGAAGTGAAATTTTAAATGAGCTTGCTTGCAGGAAGGAATCAATGAGTGCTCCTCCAGGAATGCTCAGTCTTGCAGTTTATCTTCACACCTACCTCTACAAGCAGCAGTGCGCAGTGGCTGACTTCCAAGTCAGCTGTGCTTTTTTTTTTTTTTTTCCTTCTTGGAGTAGCAGCTTCAGGTATCAAGGAATGCTGTGGGGCTGAAAAGAGAAAGCACTGGCATTTCCCACACTTTTCCATCTGGTTTCCTTGCCAGTGGCTGTCGCGTGAGAGGTTGATACTGCTACACCCAGTCCTGCACAGTTGTGCTGGTGCTGGATGTATTCCAGCTCGTTGAAGGAAATATTATTCTTTTTATCCCTTCCCTAAGGGCAAAAGTCCTTCCATGGTCCATTTAATTACTGCAGGTTATTGTGATTGAAATTTCCACTATAACAGCGTGTGCCAGGAACTGCGGTGTGGTTTGTTCTGAAGCCTGACCCTACACTTGCTGATTCTGCTGGCATGTTTGGTTGGTCAGGAAGCCATTCCACCCCCCCCCCCCCCCCC